>NW_006293776.1:0-808 GCF_000327345.1 Myotis davidii | reverse complement strand
TTTAACAAGATGGATTTTTGCAAGAGTGGGGCTTGAAGTGAAAGTTACATCTCAGGTAATGGGTAACCCACCCAATTATAATTACTAAGGGCGTTCAAAATAATCAAGAAGTGTCTGAGATGGGCACCCTCCACACTATGACACTGTTCTTCATTGTGGCCCTTGCGATTCTGATCCAGCATCCCCTAAGGGTGGTTTTTAAGATCTACTAAATCAGAAACTCTGGAAGTGGCAACCAAAAATCTCTGTTTTCATCAGGGAGATCAAACATGTTAATACTGAAGTTGACAATGACTCTCTCTATATCATCAGTATACGCCACCTTGATGGAGGAAAGTGACGTTTCCTTCATTCTTTATCATCAAGTAAAATTGTCACAATAATAAGGGTTCTGTATGATGAACGCTTCTTTTTTCATTGGAAACAGACAAAAACTCGAAAATTCTGAAGCCCAGATCTCATACAATAAGCTAATTCTCTTTTATTCTCATATTTAAAATATAAGAATTCAAATGGTTAACATCAGTGTGATAATTGCTGAGTAATTTTTTAAATTATTGCACACATTTTAGGAAACATAATGACTAAACTTCTCTACTTCTAGTTGAGGTATCATTTTAACACATTATCCTTGTGTCCCTTTATACCAAAGAAGATTTTGGCAATTTTTGTGACTGGTTTTTCAGGGGACTAGCCAGAAAATTCTTCCAGTCTAATTAACATGGTTATGAATCAACCATATCCTTTAATTCTAGATTCATGGATGGCTAATCTGTCGCTTGTTATTTGTAAAGCTCAGATGAAAGAA
>NW_006293775.1:0-1850 GCF_000327345.1 Myotis davidii | reverse complement strand
ACCCTTTGTAATAAAAAATAAAAATTAAAAAAACAGAAGATGTCCGGTCTATCAGATCTAATTAGCATATTATCCTTTATTAGTATAGATAGATCACATTATTGTATGTGACTCACACTGGTATAACACAGAGTTGAGACCCCCTCAGAGTTTAGATTTTTTCCAGTTTTTTCTATATCAAAAAATGTTGGAATCTTATAAGTGCATCTTCTTTTGCTCAGGTGAAAATAGGTGATTTATCTAGGAGTGGTATGCACATTTGCAATTTTACTGGTTATAGCTAAATTTCTTTGCCTAATTGTTTTACCAGTTTATACAACTTTTAACAGAATATGAACATTCTCCTTTCCTTTTTCTCCTTTTTCATATCACTGTACCATGAATACTACTAAAATTGAGCATCTTTTTACATGTGTATTGGTCATTTATAAAGATCCGTTTATTTCCTATTTCTGTGTTGTTATTATTTATGTATTTTTTTCTTATAGATTTGTAAGAACATATTATATGTTTGGGATACTAATTTTTTTATAAGTTGTACTTGTTGCAAAAATCCTAATCTCTAGTTTGTTTTTTCTGTTTTTCATAAAGATTTTAAAAATATATGACCAAGTTACATTTACTAGTATGAGACTTTTTCTTCATGGCTCTTGCATTTTTGTCTTGTTTAAAAAATTCTTACCCTGTATCACAATTACATTATACTCTATTTGCTTCTATACTTCTCAGAGTCTTGATTTGAACATCCATCTTTATGTCAAGTATAAGGTAAGGATCTAACTTTTAAAATGGAAATGAACCTAAAAGAATATACATGTACTCATCACATAATATCCACAATTACCAGCAGTTGGCCAGTTATTTCTCATCTATACCACAAAATTTTGGGGGAGAGGATTAGAGTATTTTAAAGAAAATCCCAGACATAATATCATTTCATGCATCACTATTTGAGGACATTTTAAAACATAGCAAGAATGGCATTGACATAGATGAACAATGGCATTGTTGCTATGTTAAAAAGTCTTTAACATCAGCCAATATTGAGTACATACTCAGTCCTATCTATTGAATGCTATGTATTCAAATTTTCATACTGTCTCGAAATGTTTTCTTACTTCCTAATTATCTAAATTAGGATTCAAATAAGGTCAAGGTCTACATATGAATTTGCCTTTTATTTATTAGTCACTCTTTTCCACTTTACTTTTATGCCATTTATCTGTTGGAAAATCTGGGTAGTTTACCTATGAGATAACTTACACTCAGCATCTGACTGATTGCTTTCTAGTTTATTACCTTCATCCTTCTGTTTCCTGTAAAGTGATAGTTACTCTAAAAGGTAGATTAGATTCAATTTCAACTTTTTTTGGCACAATACTTTGAAGGCGATGTTGTATACTTCTTATTACATCACATTATGAGATACATAATGTCTGTATGTCTCACTTCTCTTTCTCATAAAGCTAAATTTATTCTATTTAAATGACTTATTCATTTTGAGATTATGTTCACCCTACTTTTTTTATGCTAAAATGACATCTTTTATATAAAGATGGTAATGTGTTTTTTCTGTTTGTTTTATGTCCTTAGCTGACAAAATTAAAAGCTGGAAACAAACAACACAATTTAAAAACTTTCTTGCTAATTTACTGCTGCTTGAAACACAGACCCTCAGAACCACAGCCTAGGTAAAGACCTCCCTGCTAGGTTGCATGCTTCACAATATAGAATTAGTGCTTGGCAATTTTCCCAAATAAGTTATGTAGCAGGATAAAAGTAAGTTCTTTCTGTAATTTATACTGTAAGTTAATGTTTTGATGACCTCTGCAGTACATGAAATACCACAA
>NW_006293774.1:0-892 GCF_000327345.1 Myotis davidii | reverse complement strand
ACCTGTATTTTCTATCAAAATTACTTCTTGCATAAATTGTGGGACACCCTTTATTTTGTGGAAGAGCCACACTCAAAGGGCCAAAGAGCCGCATGTGGTTCGTGAGCTGCGGTTGCCAACCACTGGGTTAGGGTATCTTACAACTGATTTATTATGATGAGGATTTTGAGGTGGGAGAAGCTCAGAGATGTTTAGGTGCTCATGGGAAGAAACCAGCCAAGGAGAGGAGAGGGTTGGAAATCCAGCAGAGAGATGCCAGGGTGGAGGATACCTGGCTCTCCAAGAAACATGGGAGCCAGAGAGCAGCAGAAGAATTGGAATCTGGGCAGACAAAATGGGTAGTATTCATAAGAGAAAAACAAATCTCAAGTGCCATAAGAGAGCTAGAACCAGCTGTGAGTTCAAGGCTAATTGTAAGAATAGGAGGATGGGCCCGCAAGAGAACAGCTAGGATATCTGCCACAAACTGGCAGGTAAGCTAAGCCAGAGCCTTTGGTTAAAGGGTCAAGAGACCTCTGACTATGTTTTTTAAATGTCTAGTGCAACCTTACTCAAGTGACTCAACTTCTCTCTGTGCTTATTTGCTCATCCACAAAAAATAGTAATAATAGTACCCACCACCCAGCCGGCGTGGCTCAGTGGTTGAGCATCGACCTATGAATCAGGTCATGGTTTGTTTGATTCCTGGTCAGGAAATATGCCCCAGTTGTGGGCTCAATCCCCAGGGTGGGACTAGCCGATTAATGATTCTCTCTCATCACTGATGTTTCTATCTTTCTCCTTCTCCCTTCCTCCCTGAAATCAATAAAAACATATTTTTAAAAATAGTACCCACCACATAGGGTAGCTGTAAGGATACATGCTTGGCATATAATAAGTGCTCAGTAAGTCT
>NW_006293773.1:0-1812 GCF_000327345.1 Myotis davidii | reverse complement strand
TCAATGATGAACAAAAACGAAAATCAAAAGAAGCAGGATAGAACGTCATGCTGTGCTCCCGGTTAAACACAACACTGCTTGTGTGCTCTCTGTCGCCTGAATGGGTGATGAATCGCTAGAACGCATTAAAGAACAAATGAAACCACGATGTTCCAAGTCAACTCAAAAAATAGCTCCGATGCATGGAATTCAGGAACAGCTGTCGAACACCCTGCAACAGCATTCGCCTTCCAAATTGCACCATCCCTAGTCCTGGAAGACGAGCAGGAAGAAGAGAGGGAATGCTGGAGGCAAGAGTATGCCGCCCAGAGCCAACAATACCCACAAAAAAACCTCAGGAAGAACAAAAATGGGAGCACGGTAAATTTTGCCTCAACAGGAGAAACTGAAAACCACCGAGCCAACCAACTTGAGATAAAAACATACAACGATGAAAGTAACCGAGATATATCTTTAAATGTACTGGAGGTGTGGCAATTGGCACCACTCCGGCACTCTCCAATGTTCAAAGGGGGAAGTTAAACGTTTCCGTTTCGTATGCACCCGTGAAATCAATGACAGTAGCAAGAATACAAAAAACCAGTAAGAAGAGACTGGATCATCAAAATAGCTTTTGCGTTTAGTATTTCTGGATGGTGGAGGCTGAGTACTAGGTGTATTTAAGCATATATGTACAGTGCAGCGAGGGGAAGAAGGTTAAATGAGGGGACACAAATAGAGCAGCCCTCGGTTGCAGCCCTGTTACCCTGGATAGCATGATCCAGTCTCTTTCCACACCATGTTCCTGTCTAGCGCTCCCATCCCCCTTGTTAATAACAGAAACAAAACACTTGCTCAATAGTTCAACAGATCTTGTTCTCTATTTTCCTTTCCCTGACCTCGCTCCACAAACCGTGGCCTACACTCTTCTGTGGAGGCTTTCCTAATTTTCACTTTTCCTTACACTTGTCTCCTTCGTTTCGTCACGGTAATCCCTTCTTCGTGTTGCCTGCTTACTTAATTGTTCGCTTCTCTTCTGGTTGCAAGTTCTTTCCCCCACAAACGGCCTACTCGGTTCATTGGGGCTTGAGACGAGATAAAACGGACACCGCAAATTGGCTTACTCTACAGCTGACCCGGGAAGGCGAAACTGCAAACCAAAACCCAGCACAAACCAAAGGTAAGGGGGCCGTAAAGGAATGAAGCAGTTCAAACCCTTGATATTTCCGACCAGGAGCCTATAACACAAGGTACAGCAAACAGATGACCCGAGACATGACAGACCTGAGAATACTTGGCAAAGATATACACAGGTATCGAGCTACAGCACATCATGGAATCATTCGAGACACGAGGTCTAAGGCGGTTTCTTGGGATTGGAATACGTATGAGGTCCCAATGGTTGCAAGCACCTGTAGTGCTTCCTAGAAATTACACGAGCTTCAGGGTTGAGCAAAACGAGCCCTCAAGAAAGTGGCAGATGGGGATTCACAGTTCTCTAGAAGCATTATCTATATCAAACATGGTGTAACTGATCCCCCACATAGCGGGAAACACTGAACAGATCCTCCATGATAATCTCGAAGACGTAATTAGAAAGAACCCATACGTCCGCTTTGCCAGTTTCTCTTACAAGGAAGTGAGTAGCACCATTGTTCGAACACTTCTTCATACGACGGAACACCTGAGGCACTTCGTTCATTCCAAAAAGTAATGTCCTTCACCAATACAAACAGTGATATGACCGTCAGCTAGCCATCTTCTTACGCCGGATTCCGTAAACCCCAATACCGAGAAAAGGAGTTCGCTCTCTCTTGGAGAAACGTCGACTTG
>NW_006293772.1:0-380 GCF_000327345.1 Myotis davidii | reverse complement strand
CCCAACTGCCCTCCCCTGCTAACCCAGTCACACCCAACTGCCCACCCCTGCTGGTCATCTGGTGGCGGCCATCCTGTGATGACATGAGGGTGTTGCGCAAGTGCGTGAGGACCACCTAGGCTTTTATTAGTAGAGATTATACTTTATTATACTTGATATTAGGAAAAAATATATATACATATATATATATATATGGTTAATATATATATATATTTGATTTGCAAAACCAAATTATGCCACTTCTGCAAAACACAACAGCTTCCAAAATAAAGTAGATTGGGCTTTGCATTCCAAGGTATGCTTTCTTCTCAATTAAGCTCAGGAAATTATAGGAAACAGACTTTATAAAAAATATATATTTCATTGATTTTGTACAGAGA
>NW_006293771.1:0-450 GCF_000327345.1 Myotis davidii | reverse complement strand
TGCTTGTATGTGCCCTGACCAGGGACCAAGCCGAGACCTTGGCTTATCAGCCAATTACTTCAGTATTTTTGATTGTTGTGTAACCTCCGGCTCTGCTAGAGGATAATCCCACTTAAAACCGATGCCTGTGATGCCAAGGAACAGAGTCTGACCGAAGACTCCTGTGAGCACCTTGTCGGGCTCATCGGGATAGGCGATGAAACTGCGGCCACTGTCCTCCCCGAATGTGGCCTGGCGCTCCAAGTTGGTATATACAACCAGGTAGCGGAGGTAGACCCTGAGTGAGCCGTGCACCCCTACAATATGTTCATCTGGCTGCAGGATGAACTCCTGGGCACGCCCACCTGAGACGCCATATATTTCGCTCCAGGCGGATCCATATCTCAGCTGGATACTGAAAGAAAGGGGAGCTTTGAACACTCTGGATTTAGGCTGACGCATCACCCCCCC
>NW_006293770.1:0-564 GCF_000327345.1 Myotis davidii | reverse complement strand
CATACATATAGAAATATTAATTTCCTTTTCTCTACTGCAAAGGGGGCAAAGAACACAAATATGTACATGCACACATACATGTACATTTAATATTATATTTATACTAGACCCGGTGCATGAATTTGTGCACGGGTCGGGTCCCTCGAGGTGGTCTCCAGGGGTAGGGCCTCAGCTCGCTCCCCCAGCCTTGCAACCCCACAGCTCTGCCTGGCACCACCCCCTTACCTGTCCCACCATCCCAGCTGCCAGGTGATAAGGGCCGGGCCCCCTGCCCAGCTCCCTCAGTGCTAGGAGCCAGGTGGCAGCCCCTCCCCCCATTGCCACCACTGGTAGCCATCTGCGGGTGATCAGTGCGGTGATCAGGCCCCTGCTCGTACCCGCCTGGCCTGGTGCCACCCGCTCACCAGCTCCACCATGCCACCACAGTCCCATTCTCTTCAGGGTCCATCAGGGCCGGCAGCTCCTACACTGCAGTCCACTGCCAGTGCCCATCGCTGACGCCTGTCATGTTCCGTGCCTCCCCCTGGTGGCCAGTTTATGTCATAGCGAGTGGTCAAACTCCTG
>NW_006293769.1:0-455 GCF_000327345.1 Myotis davidii | reverse complement strand
CAATTAATATTCGACAAAGGAGGCAAAAGCATAGAATTTCTCTCAAGAACTGTCTGAATCCTTACAGCTGGCAATGGACCCCATCTCTGTCACTGCCAGGGCCCAGCTGCGGGAGAGCTATGGCGGGGGGCTGTGCATCCGGTTCCAGTCTCTTCAATAATTGGTGTTGGAACCTGGATGGCAGTCTGGCCAGGAAGGGGCGGGGCGGGTCAGGGCTGGGCTGCTGGGGACTGGGCTAGGACCCCGCTGGCACCAGCCTGCACTGGGGACTCTTGCCCTTCCTGCGAGGTCTGAGGCCACCGGGCGAGGCCCAATGGAGGAACATAGGTTGGACAGCTGCGGAGAGGAGGACTAAACGCCGGGCACCAAGGGGTGGCCTGGACCCCAGGGTGTACTTTCGCATGACAAGTTTACTCATGGACGCAGGTGTCAAGCTAGGGATGCAGTCCATTCAC
>NW_006293768.1:398-704 GCF_000327345.1 Myotis davidii | reverse complement strand
TGATTATGTGATTTTTATCTCTCAATTTGTTTAGGTGATGTATCCAATTTGATGTATCATGTGTATTGGTTTGGGGATGTTGCACCATCCTTTCATGCCCAGAATAAATCCATGTGCTCATGGTGTATGATCTTTCTGATGTAATGCTGGTTCTGATTTTCTAGGATTTTGTTGAGGATTTTAGAATCTATGTTCATCAGAGATACATTGGCTTGTAATTCTCTTTCTTTGTAGTATCTACCTCTGCTTTGGGATTAGGGGAATGCTGGCTTCCTCTTGAATTTTTTGGAATAGTGTGAGGAGGGT
>NW_006293768.1:0-236 GCF_000327345.1 Myotis davidii | reverse complement strand
GAGTTTTGGGAGCTTGTACTTTTCTACGAATCTGTCCATTTAATCTATGTTGTCCATTTTGTTGGAATAGAATTGTTCATATTATTTTTTCATAGTTGTTTGTATTTCTGTGGAATCGGTTGTTACTTTATCTCTTTCATTTCTCATCTTGTTTATTTGGGTCCTCTCTCTTTACTTCTTGCTGAGCCTGCTAGACGTTCATAAATCTTGTTTATCCTTTCAAAGAACTCGCTCTT
>NW_006293767.1:0-455 GCF_000327345.1 Myotis davidii | reverse complement strand
CTCAGAGCTGTTATATAAGAGTGATATATTCAACGTGATACCATTGTAATAACCTCGTTATTAATAACAGGAAAGGAGCAAAGGGGCGACTAGAGAGTATAGGCATGCCATTTATACAGCTTTGCCAGGAGGCTGCAGTGAGCACTCTCCAGGTCTGTTCCCCGCAAATCGCAGGGGGAGGGGACTGGACAACAGACGCATGCCCAATAAGGTCTGGGTGACTGAGTCAGTGGCCACACTAGGCATGGCCACTGCAAGCATGGGGAGATTTGATATTTAAGCTCCTGAACAAAGGAGTCTCTCTCTCTCTTTCTGTTTCTCTGCTCCCGCCTGACTCCTGGAGCAGGAGGCGGCTCCCCTGTGTTCACCCACATGGCTCACAGCCATGTGGGGCCCACGCCATGGTCTGATGGACTGGATCTAGCCTGAAGCTCTGCCGGACTCAACTCCACCAT
>NW_006293766.1:0-398 GCF_000327345.1 Myotis davidii | reverse complement strand
TCAGGGACCACGGAGGGGGTCCCTTCCTCTCACTGTGGGCAGGTGCACGTGTTCATCCCGGGGGCTCGTTCACCACACGGAGGGGTTTGCCCTTAGAATCCCCACAGATTCTAACCCAGGGCCACCGCCCTGCGTAGCATCGTCCACCTGCCCCGGGCCATGTGACCAGGCCGTGGGCCGAGCTCCTGGAGGGAAGGGCCGAGGGCGGGGCTGGGAGTGGGGACCCCGTCAGTGTCGGGGAGGGGCTCGCTGTGACTGAAGGAGGCCCCCCCAAGGCTGCTGTCCTCACAGCACCTCGCTCAGCCCCACGAGTGGACACGTGGCCGTTACAGAAGCCGGAGCCCCTGAGGCTGTGGTGTTTGTGAGTGACGTGCCCGATGGAGAGGGGGCCGTGGAGG
>NW_006293765.1:0-378 GCF_000327345.1 Myotis davidii | reverse complement strand
AGAGATATGGAAGACAGCAGCAGAGCTGGCAGGAAAAACTAAACTATACCAAGCAAACTGGTCCAGGAAGGCACGTCCTTAATGCCCCTCTTCCTGCAGTCAGGCAGGCAGGCAGAATCTAGTCATCATTAGTGTCCTGGTGTGAGAAGCTGCTTTATTTGAGTCAGACAAGACTCTCCTGCTTGCTCAGAGACACCTGGCAGGATGGGGGTCACTGATAAGAGAGATCTCATTGCATGCTATACCCCGAGGAATATCAGACACCATAAACCTCTCCTGTCACCACAGACAGCTCCATTAGGGACTAGTGGGGGTGGGGGGCACCCCCATGGTACCAGATAAACAAAGCATACCAACAAAACAATGACTACAAAGTCA
>NW_006293764.1:0-381 GCF_000327345.1 Myotis davidii | reverse complement strand
CAATCCACCATGCTCTGTGCATGACAGGGGGCAATGGCCCAACTCCCCAATCGGCCCTGCTTGAGCCTGACCAGGGGCTGCACCTAGGAATTGGGCCTGCCCTCTGCCACCCGGGAGCAGGCCTAAGCCAGCAGGGCGTTATCTCCCGAGGGGTCCCAGACTGCAAGAGGGCACAGGCCGGGCTGAGGGAGCCCCCCTCCCCCCCGAGTGCACAAATTTTTGTGCACCGGGTCTCTAGTTTAATTATAATGTGCCTTTTGGGGGGTTCATTTTGTTTAGTACTCTGTGAGCTTCTTGGATTTGTGAGACCTTTTTCTTCCCTATATCAAGTAAATTTTCTGTCATTAATACTTCAAACAGGTTTTCTATTCCTTGCTCAGT
>NW_006293763.1:2126-2719 GCF_000327345.1 Myotis davidii | reverse complement strand
AGGGAATTTTTCTTGCAACTGCAGGAACCTGAGGTGGGGAGGGAGGGGGAAAGGTTCCTGGAGGCAAAACCCAGAAAAACCTCCTAAGACTGGCCTCCAGCTAATTCACCTTCATCTTTTAGCCATTTGTCAGTTATAACTCCAGCATCTTCTGCTTATGGTAATATGATTTTGGCTGGGGTTCTCTCAATCTGCCTGTCTCTCTAGCTTTCAGGGTTGTGGTTTGCCCTGTCACCTCAGTTCTCTGATGGATCTAAGAGAAGTTGTTGATTTGCAGTTTGTTCAGTTCAGGATAGGAGTGATGACTTCTAGTTCTTTACATGCCAGAGAGGAAACCAGAAGTCAGTGTTATGGGTTAGCTCAGCGAGATAGACCACCGACTCAGAATTTAAATTTTAAGAGCCTTTATTAAGCTGATCAGTTGAATGCGAGCTGTGTCCTTCCCATAAAAACCCACAGCTTGCAGTGCAGACCAAGAATACAGCAAGACCTTTTATCTGCAAACTACAAAGTCTTTTTTTAAAAAAAGAAAAAAACAAACTGCAATGCGGTTCATTAACCCTTCCTGGTACTGGCAGGATAAAAAGAGTCAC
>NW_006293763.1:0-725 GCF_000327345.1 Myotis davidii | reverse complement strand
TCAGGGGCCAGGGACCCAACCCTACCAGCAACTCTTCTGGCCAGGCTCCAGGGCCACTGCAAACTGTTGGTTGGTAGAAGTTGAATCAATAATTTTGTGCTCAAGCTGGGGAGTCCATAGTAGGGAGTCCTGCACATGCCAAGGCCTTTCCCCAGGCACACTAGATCCTGAGCTTAACATAATACAGCTCACTACAGAACGCCCCCTGCTGGTGGGGTGGGTTAATTGAGCTCATATCTTAGTTTCCATGGTCATGGCTCTAGTCCTGGGTGGGGATGATCTTGCAGGTGAAATGCATCTGCCTAGAGCTGAGAGGGGTTAGGGAGGCAGGGGCTGATTGATTTTGCCAGATGGGGCTTTGAGTCGTCCTGGATTGAGAGAGGAATTGTTTTTGGAAGCAAGGGCCTGGGATCTGTATGAGTGGTGTGTGTAGAATATGTGTGGGACATGGGAAATTTGGAATTGAAATATGCTTTGTATGTATAATATTATAATAGAATAGAATAGAACAGAATAGAAACATGCAAAGTGACCGTACCTTTGCTACGCTCCACGTCACATTCACCTGCCTGTCAGAGTGACTAAATGCAAATTAACCCAAGCAAAATGGCGGCCGGCAGCCACGGAGGCTTGGTTGCCCCTGCAATGGGGGAAGCCAAGCTTCCCGCCTGCCCTGGCTGGATCTGGCTTCTGCTGAAGCCAACAAAGTTTTAATTATAGAAGAT
>NW_006293762.1:0-1064 GCF_000327345.1 Myotis davidii | reverse complement strand
AGGAGGGGATCATGACTATGACACTAATTATGTTTTACTGAGATCAACGATAGTGATTCTGTTAACCTCCCAGGTAAAAGAAGACACATTGACTGCATTCAAATGATTCTCTGATAACTGTTCTAGAGAGACTGCTCTGGATTTAATGCTATGTTCTTGAAAGTTCAATACCTTATTACATTTTTCTTTTATAATCCTCAGCTGAGGATATGTTTATTGATTTTAGATAAAGAATAAAGAGAAACGGAGAGAAATAAGTAAACACTAATGGGAGAGGAACATGGATCAGTTGCCTTTCATACAGGCCCCAAACAGGGATCAAATCCACAATCTATTGTGTGTGGGGGCGGGGGGGGAGAGGGGAGGTGAATTATGAGATGATTCTCCAACCCACTGTACTACCTCGTCAAGACAGCGCCTCAGTTCTTAATGTTTCCTTCAAAACAGTGTATTAGTATGACTCAGCATTAAGGGGAGTGTTGCTTTGCTTGTCAGTGTGAATTTGCTGCACCTTTGAGTGTTGCTGATTGTATCTGTGTTTTTTATTTTCTGTGTGTCTGTCTACTGTGTCCACGTATGTCCCTTCTGGTGTGTGCCTGTGTGTGTCCATTGTGTGTGTGGGTGTGCATCGTGACGCTGTCTTGTTCCCATGTGTTCTTATCTGTGTGTATTTGTGTATTCCCCTCAAAGTGATGTCTGAGTCTATAGTCTGGGTCTGTGTGAGCCGGCCACAAGCCCTGCACCTGCGAGACCATCTTTGCCTGGTGGTGTTCTGTACCCGTGCATTTCTGTGCTTATGATGTCTGCACGTTCCCTGTGCGATTGTATGTGTGCACCCCAGCAACAGACAAATGCATAGACAATCTCCAAAGGGGTGATTTAGAACACAATATGTTCTTCTCTGCTCCACAGGCTGAGCCCCTTCTCTTCCAAGCCACCGTTATACCCCTTTGGGTCCCATCTCAGGTGCATGGATGGATGAAGCGAATGGTCCTAGAACTGCAGGCTGAGCGAAGTTGGTGAGCTGGGAAAGACTGGTGGAAGAATGGAAGAATAGCCTGTGG
>NW_006293761.1:0-536 GCF_000327345.1 Myotis davidii | reverse complement strand
TACGGGACAAATTACTCTCCTGGCATCAGCCCCAACAGGCCCTATATCTATCCCTAAAGGAAAAAGAATAGCTCAGCTCATACTACTCCCCTTAAATTCCACAAATAAAAGCAACAACAAAAACCCCAGATTAAATGCTGCCTTTGGCTCCTCTGATACCTATTGGGTACAACAAATTACTCCTGAAAGACCTTTACTTGACTAAAAATTAGATGGAAAATCATTTAAAGGATTAACTGACACGGGGGCAGATGCCACTGTCATCGCTGCCCATCTCTGGCCAACTTCTTGGCCCACTACAACTACTATAACTCACCTCAAGGGTATTGGCCAATCTACCAATCCTAAACAAAGCTCAAAGGTCTTAACCTGGACCGACGATGAAGGCAACTCTGGGCAGGTCCAACCCTATGTAGTCCCCAATCTTCCTGTTAATCTATGGGGTCGTGATATATTATCTCAGCTAAAACTCATTATGTGTAGTCCTAATAAAATTGTAACTCAATGCTCAAACAGGGCTATCTCCCTGGGCAAGG
>NW_006293760.1:0-513 GCF_000327345.1 Myotis davidii | reverse complement strand
GTAAAATTATTTATTTATCTACACTGAATTTATTTGAAAAATAAAGTCGATATTAGGAAAAAAATTGTATGCCGAAACCGGTTTGGCTCAGTGGATGGAGCATCGGCCTGCTGACTGAAGAGTCCCAGGTTCGATTCCGGTCAAGGGCATGTACCTTGGTTGAGGGCACATCCCCAGTGGGGAGTGTGCAGGAGGCAGCTGGTCGATGTTTCTCTCTCATCAATGTTTCTAACTCTCTGTCTCTCTCCCTTCCTCTCTGTAAAGAATCAATAAAATATATTAAAAAAAAGAAAAGAAAAAATGTGTAAATGGAAGATTATAAGAGAGGGTTTTGTGTGCCAGTAAAAGTTACTGGCGTGCCATGTTTGGCACGCGTGCCAGGAGTTGCTCACCCTGCACTATATAGTTATGATCAATTAAATCAGTGACTGTTGGTGATTAATTCAACCTCTAGCACCTCACTCCTGCTGAGAGGTTAGGGCAGTGGTTGGCAAACTACAGCTCGCGAGCCAC
>NW_006293759.1:0-263 GCF_000327345.1 Myotis davidii | reverse complement strand
TGTATGTCTACTTGGATATAATTATTTGTTCATATAAGTATGGACGCTTGATTTCTTTAAGGCTGAGTGCTCTGACCGATAGCAAAGCACCTTGAGTGGCCACTGGGATCTTTCCCCAAGGGTGCTTGCTCTCTGTCATAGGTGGAATCAGCCCGCCTACTAGTAAACATCTATCTGTTTGTTTGCTGGGAACTTTAATTTGCTATATGATATTCTGTGCTGGGTTGGGGTTTTGAAATTCTGGGGTAGATTTAAAAGGTACT
>NW_006293758.1:0-618 GCF_000327345.1 Myotis davidii | reverse complement strand
CATTGATGTTTCTGTCTCTCTCTCCCTCTTTTTCTGTCCAAAATCAATAAAAATTTAAAAAATGAAGATAGCCCTAGCTAGTTTGGCTCAGTGGATAGCGTCGGCCTACGGACTGAAGGGTCCTGGGTTTGATTCTGGTCAAGGGAAAATCCTGGGGTGTGGGCTGGACCCCCAGTGTGGGGCGTGCAGGAGGCAGCTGATCCATGATTCTCTCTCATCATTGATGTCTCTCTCTCTGTCTCTCCCTTCCTCTCCGAAATCAATAAAATTATATTTAAAGAATGCAGATAGGTAATTTTTAATGACCCTGACGTTAACATTTCACAATGAGTGGTTTGACATGGGTGAGATGCAAACCAACTGGAAACGGAATCTGAGCATGTGCTGTTGTATTATAACGCTGCACACTTTTGTTTGTTAATCCTCATCGGAGGATATTTTCCCATTGATCTTTTTAGAGAGAGTGGAAGGCAGGGGTGGGGGGAGACAGAAAGACATTGAAATGAGAGACACACATCGACTGGCAGCCACCTGCACGCCTCCGGACCAGGGCACGTGCCCACCACCCAGGCATGTGCCCTTGACGGGAATTGAGCCCGGGACCCTTCAGTCTGCAGG
>NW_006293757.1:0-328 GCF_000327345.1 Myotis davidii | reverse complement strand
AAGAGATGATGTATTGGGCACAACAGTTTGGGGTATCTCATGGGCTTGCAGGGAAGCAGCACTTCCAACTTCATTCCAGGACAGCATAAAGCCCAGCAAGTACCTTCCCCACATCCAGGCTCTAGTACCCCTAGGATCCTAAGACTATACATTCCCCTGGGGGCCCAAGACTGTGAATTCCTCAGGGAAGGCATCTGACAGGAAGGGGGGGATTCCCAGATTACTTTCTTCCAATCTTCTGTCCCTTCCATCTCATTCCAGGTTCCTTGACCACTTCTATTTCACAGTGTGCCCTTTGCCCTTTGTTCATCAACTTCCTCTAGACTGG
>NW_006293756.1:0-441 GCF_000327345.1 Myotis davidii | reverse complement strand
TGTGACCACCAGGGGGCACACAGGGTCCCTGAATACATGGACCATCCCGGCAGCAGGTGCAGTTGGAGGTTTGGGCTGGTTTCCTGTGTGGTGTCTTTTTCATGTCACAGTTTCACTCAGGGAACCTCTCTGGATTCCATATTCTGCACTTACCCCTGAAGTCTCTGAGTTACAGTTTCTGAATCAGTCCGCTTTTCTATTGATGCAGTAGCAGATGTCTGGAGCCTTCACCAAAGATCTCTTTGCAGTGATTACAATGATCCATACAATTTCCATGACAACAGTAGCCATCCTCTGGGTACGGGGTTCCATCTTGCGGATAAAAATTTCCGGGGCACCTCATCTACTTCCCAATGCAGGACTCCGGAAGGTCTCAGATGTTCAAGATGGGTCTGCAGAACGTCCCCATGGGCGCGTAGGTGCAGTTTGTGCAGCATATTT
>NW_006293755.1:0-366 GCF_000327345.1 Myotis davidii | reverse complement strand
TCTCCAAGCTGTAGCCCATCTTGGTCTGTGGAAAGATGGCGGGTCAGGGTCCCCAGGCCCAGTGGGGACGCCCTGGTTTGGGGAAGGGGAGCGGACAGGTCTCAGGAGGAACAACCTGGCTCCTTGACCTCCTAGGACAGAGTGACCGGACCCTGGGCCTGCACAGTCTCCAGAGTCCCCAGTCTTGGTGCCCAGGCTTTGGGTGGGGTGGTGGGGTGGGGAGGAGGTGGTGACAGTGCGGACCAGCGGCCTCTGTGTCCACTGCAGGCGGATTGGGGAGCCTGGCTGGGCGCTGCCTGCTCCATCCATACCCACCCATCCTTGAACCCTCCTGCAGGGCCTGGGCCTGCCTGCAGAGCCTGGGTA
>NW_006293754.1:0-352 GCF_000327345.1 Myotis davidii | reverse complement strand
ATTAATATTTAAATGAAATCTTTTACACGTGTTCATTTTATATTTGTATGAGAGTCATTTTGTTACCTTTGTTTTTTTTTTTTTTTTAAGAAAATCATCCTTAACAGTAAGGTGCAACGTTTTAGACAATGAGCCATAAGCACAGAATCTAATCTTCACTATCTCTGGATGGTTTCCACCAAACCATAATGGAAGCAGAGAGTATTTTGTGACAAGGTTTTGCTTTCTGTCTCCAACAGTTGTACCATGTTTTTCTACAGACAAGAG
Source organism: Myotis davidii (assembly GCF_000327345.1). Taxonomy (NCBI): domain Eukaryota; kingdom Metazoa; phylum Chordata; class Mammalia; order Chiroptera; family Vespertilionidae; genus Myotis; species Myotis davidii. The sequence continues at coordinate 85 of NW_006293754.1, read as the reverse complement.
ATGTCTATCAATAGCAGGATGTAGAAAATAACTTATATTTTAAAATTGTTCGAGAAAAAAACTGTATTCAAGAAGCATATGCAAA
>NW_006293753.1:0-701 GCF_000327345.1 Myotis davidii | reverse complement strand
CCATGCTTAAGCCCAGATGGCTGAGGATTTGGCGTATTCTGAAAGGCTATTAGAAGGGAATTCCATGCTTACCTCCATGTTTAACTCATTTTTGCAATTAGTCCCTCTCACTGGGCAGAAGTGCTACCCCAGAGCTAATCCCAGTTCCTCCTGCTATAGCTAAAGTCCTTTTGCTTTGATTGACATCAATGGGGTTTGTCACACTCAGAGGTCATCCTCTGACCCTGTATTTTCCGGCTCAAAGCCTCCAGGGGGAAGAAGTGGGTGACAGTCCACTTAATGCAATGGACACAGGCCTCCCCCGTGGTGAGGGCCAGCACAAGCTCAAGGTGCACCTCTGTCCTGCATCCCAGCTGCCTTTTAAAAGTAGCCTTGGAAGTGATAAGGGATACATTTCTTGGAGGTGGATACACTCACCAGTCACCCTGAGAGCTCACAAGTCAGCACACTCAGAGTTGAAGGGGGCGTGGGGAGAGGACATGGGCTTAAGTCTCCCAGATCTGGTGTCATCTTCAAGCTGGAGACCATGAGCCCCATCTTCGAAAAGGGTTGGGAAGATGCAGTGAGCCAGCTCCACAGGGTGCCTGGTGAGAAGCAGATCCCACCAGGAGCTGCTATCATCTGCCCCTCCCCCCACTCTCAGACCTGTCATGAGAAACCTCAATGCGATTGTTTTATGTACTCACAGCCCATCTGGTTCT
>NW_006293752.1:0-212 GCF_000327345.1 Myotis davidii | reverse complement strand
AACCAGCGTAACAACTGGTTGCTATGACCGGGGACAGATGCTCAACGCAAGAGCTGTCCCCAGCCCACAGGCCCCAGGCCAGCCAAGGTTGGTGCTAGCGCCCCCCCCATCACCCTGCCGGTCACCTCACAGAGAGAGGTGACTGGGGGTGGGAGGTGGGGCCAGCAAGCTAGCAGCGCCAGGCCAGCCAAGGCAGGTGCCAGGGGGGCCCC
>NW_006293751.1:0-1134 GCF_000327345.1 Myotis davidii | reverse complement strand
CTAATTGCAATGGCTAATACTACCAGTACTATGGCGAAGAGGAGTAGTGAGAGTGGGCATCCCTGTCTTGTTGTTCCTGTTCTTAAGGGAAATGGTTTTAGTATTTGTCCATTGAGTATGATGTTGGCTATGGTTTTGTCATATATGGTTTTTATTATGTTGAGGTATGTTCCTTCTATTCACACCTTGCTGAGAATTTTTATCAAAAATGGGTGCTGGATTTTGTCAAATGCTTTTTCTGTATCAATTGATATGACGATGTGTTTTTTTTTTTCTTTCAATTTGTTTATGTGATATATCACATTTATTGATTTGCAGATATTGTCCCATTCTTGCATCCCTGGGAAAAATCCTACTTGTAGGATCTTTCTGATGTACTGCTGGAATCAATTTGTGAAGATTTGTTGAAGACTTTGGCATCTATTTTCATGAAGGATATTGGCCTGTAATTCACTTTCATTGTGTTGTCTTTATCTGGTTTTGGGATTAGGGTGATGCTTGCTTCATAGAATGAGCTTGGAAATGTTCCTTCCTCTCAGATTTTTTGTAGAAGTGTGAGGAGAATAGGTTTTAGTTCTTCTTTGAATGTTTGGTAAAACTCCCCTGTGAAGCTGTCCGGTCCTGGGCTTTTGTTTGCTGGAAACTTCTTGATGACTGCTTCAATTTCTTCCATAGTTATTGGCCTATTGAGATTTTTAGATTCTTCCTGATTGAGCTTTGGAATGTTGTATTTTTCTCAGAATATGTCCATTTCCTCCAGGTTGTCTAGTTTGTTGGATTAGAGTTGTCCAAAATATTTTTTAACAATCATTTGTATTTCTGTGGGGTATGTTGTTATTTCCCCTCTATCATTTCTGATTTTGTTTATTTGGGTCCTCTCTCTTTGCTTCTTGGTGAGCCTGGCAAGAGGTTCATCAATCTTATTTATCCGTTCTAAAATGTCAATTAAATCCATCTGATGCAGTCTGTCCTTTAGAGTCTCTGTATTATTTGTCACATGGAAAATCTATCCAGTGAAGGCAGAGGAGTGATAAAAGTCTGCTACTATAACTGTCCTGTTTTCAGGCTCCCCATTAATGTCTTCAGAAGTTTCTTTCTTTGTTTTTTGTTTGTTGGTTTGATTGTTTGTGTATA
>NW_006293750.1:0-443 GCF_000327345.1 Myotis davidii | reverse complement strand
CTGCCCACCTCATCCTCCCCTGCAGGCCTCCCCTTCCCCTGCCCACCTCCCAGCTGCATCTCCTGGCCCCAGTGCAGCAGGAGTCCTCTGGTCTTACTCGTCCTTGTTCCTCAGAGCTGAGCTTAAGCATCACTTCTTCAGGAAGTTTCTCTGGTGCTTCTACCAGGCTGGTCACCTCGAGGCTGGGGTAGACGCTTGCTCTGGGCCCAGAGCATGGGCCTGGCTCTGCTTCTCTGGCTGGGCTGCCTGGAAGCAGACCCTGGGGCAGAGTGAGCCGGGAGGGGTACAGGTACACCGGGAAGCTTTTAGTCTTTGAAGAGGAAGTGTGACTACCTGCTCTGCATGTGCAGCACATAGCGCTTCCTGCTACCCCTGTCTGGGGCAGAGGCAAGGTCTGAAGTGAGCAGGTGAGTTAGGAGGCAAGAGGTGAGGAGGGTCGAGGT
>NW_006293749.1:0-743 GCF_000327345.1 Myotis davidii | reverse complement strand
AATTTCAAGAGCTCGCTTTCAATGGCATTTGTGGCTATGACTTGATTTATTTCACATCAGTGGTTCTTTAATAAATAGTATAAGAGTAAACAACAAAAATTATGTTTTCTTATTCATTTATTTACCAGAAAAACAAGCCACTTGATCGTTGAGTTTGTTAGCTGTTTTCAGTTGATTTTTTCAAGTCTCTGTCTTAAATGATTTTGTTAAGTGCAAGCATGTCAAACTTGCAGCCGGCAGGCTGCACGTGCCTCATTCCCGGGAGCCACAAGTTTGACATGCTTGCTCTAGGGGAGTGTTCTTTCTTGCTGTTTTATGGCTAGCCAGCATTCCCATGGGCATAGACAGCATTAATTAGTCAGAACAATAATACTTATACTATGATGTGGATTTTCCCGGCCAACAAGAAAGGATTTGGAATTTTCAGTTATCTGGAGCTTGAGCTTGAGTTTCTGATTTTTCTTTGCATCATTTTTTCCTTGTTGATAGAATCCTAGAAATTAATCGATTTTTTAATTAACTGACCTTATCTGGGGCTCTTCAAGTTCTTTGTCTCTGGTGGTTTATGGATCAACTCCCTGTGGTGGTGGGAAATACGCAGATTTGATACTGACAGCCCCAAGATGTGAATTAATTGTGGGGTCTGACTGAGAGACGCTCCTTTATAAAGGTCATAAATAGCCTGGCTGCATCAACCTATGAACAATCATATCATGGTTTGATTTCCCGTCAGGGCACATGCC
>NW_006293748.1:0-330 GCF_000327345.1 Myotis davidii | reverse complement strand
ATGCATATAAATTCTTTGGTTAATTTCTTCCTGGCCCCGCCCCCTTGCTTCAAAGCTTTTTTTGGTCTGTTCTATGCTTCCATGTCTCTGGATCTATTTTGTTCATCAATTTAGTTTGTTCATTAGATTCCACATGTAAGTGAGATCATGTGATACTTGTCTTTCTCTGCCTGACTTATTTCACTTAGCATGATTCTCTCCAGGTCCTCCATGCTGCCTCGAAGGGAAGAGATCCTCCTTTTTTTACAGTATACAGATGTGGATTTTAAGATGATTTTCCTACCTATACTAGCTAGAGTTGCCAATTTATTTTTATAATTTTGTTTCTAA
>NW_006293747.1:1814-2708 GCF_000327345.1 Myotis davidii | reverse complement strand
CCGCACGTTCACGCCGCCAGAGTGCGTGCACACATGCACCAGGGCAGTGCGAGCCTGTCTGTGTGCAGAGCTGTGGCTCTCCAGGAACCCAGCCTGGCACTAACTCAGCGTCCATCCAGAGTAAAATGAAAACGAATTGCAGTATATTCCCTCGATAAATATTACAGAACAGTGAGAAAGAAGTGACTGCGAATGCAGCCTTGTGGATGGATCTCTCCACATGCTGAATGACAGCAGGCAGGTGCAGAAGTTTATGTGGACGATGCCACACAGGTAAAGTACAAAGTAGGCAAAATAATCCTTGGTGTTTAAATTAGAGGTCCCCTTCGGAAGGGCAATAGGAAAATGACAGGCGGGGCTAGTTTTTGTAAATGAAGTGATCCTGGAACACATCCACGCTCATTTAGGTCTTGTCTGTGGCGCTTTTATACTTCAGCGTCAGAGTTGAGCAGTTGGGATGGATGCCGCAGTCACCCACAAAGCCGGGCCACCGAGCCGGGCCCACTGTGGGTGCATCTGCTGATTCCAGGAGCCAAGGACAGTCCACTTGGCTGTACCCTGCCCCTGCCTCCTTTGGTCCCCTCGCTCTTTCTTCCTGGCTGTTTTCTGTGACCTGAGATCTTTTCCGCACGAAGGGAATACCGTGTAAAGCCGGCTTTCCCAGAACCACCGTGGAACATCACTTAGGATAAAAAGTTTTAAGTTGGTTTCAAATGCCTCTGCCTGTCTTACCGTCTAATTGAACATCGGCCTAGAAAATGTAGCCAAGTGGCCAGAGCTTCAGTCTTTGAAGACGGATTTTACTTTTGAAGCCACGAACAGGTGTTGGCTAAATAGATTCTGCTGCATTCAGTTCTCCTCGTCCAGAGGGGAGCCCCAGGGTCAACCTGCAGG
>NW_006293747.1:0-1421 GCF_000327345.1 Myotis davidii | reverse complement strand
GTATTTTGTAGCTTTGTTATAAGAACGTGGACAAGGATTCAGAGGTTGGAGAGATGAGTGTGCACCTTCTTTGGAGCTAAGCTTTTTAGTTCAGGAGTGACGGCCTGACCCCTGTGTTGCACATGCCCAGTTTTGTAAAGTGAATGCGGATTGAACAGGGCAGCAAACACGTCTTCACAGCCATCCGCTCTGTAGGAGGTGGAGGGTCCCCTGAATAGTGGCTGTTGGCTCTAACCCAGGTGGATGGCCGTGTGGAAGGGATATTGGGGAGCCTGCCCCTCTGGTGGGCAGGGGTTTGGTGGGTGAGTCTGGGGTGGGGCCTGAGTCTTGCTGCAGGAGTGGGAAGGAAGGAGTCAGCCACCCCGAGTCCTGCAGAAGTTTTGGTCTGGGATCTGCTTTGCAGCCCTTTGACCTGTGGCTGGTTTGACACTCACCAGCTGGAACAGACTTGCTTCATGCAGGCAGCTAAGAGTGAGAACTGTGCCAGCCTGCGTCCCTCAGAGGCGTCGGGCCTGCCTGCTTGCATAGATGTGGCAGAGGAATAGATAGGGACCAGTCATTCATTACTTTTCTTCATTCTTTTCCCAAAGCACCTCCAACAAACAAGGCTGAGCCTGGCTCTGAGGCTGATACAAACGAGAGCACGTTTAATTGAGCAGCCCCGGGGGCGTGGGAGTTTCCACCCCACTGTACAGACGGGCTCTTCGAGGCTCCCACCTGTAGGTGGCGAGCCTGGGGTTTGAACTTAGGCAGGTATGGCCTGTGGCGTGTTCTTCAGCTGTGCCATGTTACAGCTCAGGAATAGCTCCGGACCACGGTCCACGAGACACCTAACACAGTGTGCTGCTTGCTCTGGGAGAGAAGGGAGGCGGAGTTCTGCAGGAGCACAGAGCTGTGTGCTCCGCTTTCCTCAGCCCGAGGAGTGCAGGAGGAGTTTGATCCGGCTCTAGCCTGGAGCGTAGAGAGACCAGCTGCGAGGGAGAAGGTGGCACGTGTCCTCGGCAGCTGGGAGCAGCAGTGCGCAGCCGAGGAGCTCTGGAGCCCCGTGGGCTGGGTGGTTGGCACCTGGGCAGCGCTGCCCCAGACCATTGGCAGGCTCTCTGCATCCTTCGTGCTCCTTGACTGAACTCATCTGCTGGCATCACGGTCTTCTGCTTAAGTGCTCGTGAGCCCCACATTGTGCCCCGCCTTGGCCTCTCTGAGTTCACGCGTGTTCTTTCTTTGTGGTTCATTCAGCAGATGTTAATTGAACATCTTTTGTGTGCCTCACATTGTTCCCGTGGTTAGAGAGTAGTGGACAAAACAGACACACACACCTGCCTTCATGGAGGCACATCCATATTTAAACTATAAATATGCAAAATTCTGGGTGTCTTAGAGGGTAACTAGAAGCATAAAGAAAGTAGGTGAAGAAGTGGAGA
>NW_006293746.1:0-275 GCF_000327345.1 Myotis davidii | reverse complement strand
ATAACGATAACAGGGACACTACAGCAAGAAAACGTAACACTTCTTAACATATATGCATCCCACCAGGGAGCATGGAAATATATGAAAATTACTCACAGAACTACAGGGAGAAACAGATCAAGACACAGTCATAGCTGGGGACCCTAACACTCCACTGGCAGCTCTACACAGATGATCCAAACAGAAAACCAGCAAGGAAATAGCAGCCTTTGATGACACCTTCAATCAGTCTCCATTACGTCAAATGGACATACAGTGGGGCCTTGACTTACGAG
>NW_006293745.1:0-798 GCF_000327345.1 Myotis davidii | reverse complement strand
AAAAAAATAAAGAGTCACATTTATTTCAATCCGGGACTCTGAGGGGGCATTTAGCTCTCCTGCTGGGGACCAGGTGTAAGCTGACAAGGTCCTTGCACCTGAAGGGGCTAGCTAGGCTGGGACCCTTACGCACACAGTTTTCCCAGACTTGTTTGGATGGTGGTTATCAGTAGAATGAGAGCAACTTTGTAGAATGAGAACAGCCTTTCATGGCTTACCAAGAATTCTGTAACTATTTACTGAGATATGCTGTACTGAGAACTTGTCCTTCTGCTGTGTCTCTCCCTTAGAGATTAAGAGGAACAAAGAATACATTCCTCTTGACAGACCTCCTATTCAGAGTGTTGTGTATAAAAGGCATTGAGTAGTTAATAAATTTGCTTCAGTTCCACGAGAGCTGTAGTCTTCCCAATCCCGCTCTCCTGTCTTTCCTTCTTTTCTCAATTCCCACCTCCCTGCCTCAGCCCTGCTCAACCTGTCAGGCTGGCCCTGACACTCTCCCAAATCTCGAAGTGCTAAAATGGCTGCAAACACCAGACTTATATAGGCAAAAATCACAAAGTTATTGATTACATCCCAGGGTTTGGAATGAGGAACCTGGTTCACAAAAAAGCAGTTTACAGAAGCAGAATTAAGCATTTTAATTACAGTTTTGGGTCTCTGGGTCACTGAGTTGACAGAAATGCATTATCTGGGACCGCTGGGTTGACAGGAACACATTATCTAGAGCCATCAAGGCAATTTAGAGAAATTGTGCTGTACTGATCTTGGGACCACTGAGTTGACAGGGAAACATTA
>NW_006293744.1:0-277 GCF_000327345.1 Myotis davidii | reverse complement strand
AATCACTGATTGGCTGCGTCCTGCACACCCCCTTCTGGGGATTCAGCTCTCAATGTGGGCATGTGCCCTTGACCAGAATGGAGTTCCAGACCCTTCAGTCCAAGGGCTAACGCTCTATTCACAGAGCCAAACCACCTAGGGCAAGAAGAGCAGTTTAAATTATAGGAGAATGTGGGTCCTCTGTGGAGATGGGAAAGTGATTGAGATTGTGTTCAGTAGTAGTTCATCTCAGTAGAGGATCATCAAGCCAGGGTCCAAAGAGGAACGGGCTTCCTGC
>NW_006293743.1:0-225 GCF_000327345.1 Myotis davidii | reverse complement strand
AGCCTTGTCTTCCCAGAAGAGCCACCCCTGTGATGGTTGTGGGCTCGTCTTGGGAAACATTTTCCACGTGATGGAGGGGCAGAGAACACAACACGGACAGATACTGTTGAGGTGTGGAATGTGTGCAAAACGATTTTATTTCCATGGAAAGTTTCACCAGCAGCGTGGGAAAGAGAAGTCTTTCACTAGAGCTGTGGACAAGATCTCACTTGCAAACAGCTGCAA
>NW_006293742.1:0-616 GCF_000327345.1 Myotis davidii | reverse complement strand
ACCTGCCCCTGCCTATGTTTCACCTACCTTTGTTTTCCACTGGACCCGTGCCCTATCTGCCTGCATTTCAAGTTAATCCTCTCATTGGGACTGGGCAAGATGGGCCGGACACACCCTGGAGCCAGCCTCCTATGGTCTCTCCCAGGCGTCTGCGGAGTGAGCGGGGTCCCTCCAGCAGGTGGGGTCCCTCGCCCTGACCTGTGAGGATCTGGCCAAAATAAGTTCTCTGACATCCTCCAAGGGGTCCCAGAATGGAAGAGGGCACTCTGAAAAGTTTCTGTTGTACAGGGTGTGGAACTCAAAGGCAAGTGTGCAGTAAACCAGGTTGGGGCCAACAGTGCCTCAGCAACAACATGACCCACGGTCAAAGGTGGAATCGAGTGACCCTGCAAGGAATCGGGCTCCCTCCTCTCTGGTTTCGGGGTGCATCACCCAAGAACTGCCACTACCAAGTCACTGCAGCTCCGCAGCTCCTGCATTGAGTGTCTGCCCCCTGGTTGTCAGTGCGCGACATAGTGACTGGTTGGATGGGCGGAGAAAAAGTTAACATAGTAGGCTTCTATGTATATAGATGGAATAAGAACTGTTGAGATCTGAATAATGGGTAGTAGCTTTC
>NW_006293741.1:2083-2476 GCF_000327345.1 Myotis davidii | reverse complement strand
GCATGCCCACGCACACGCACCTGTGAGCCTCCAAAACCTCTCCTCCTATCCTCAGAAATTCTAGGTCTGTACCCCTCGCTCCGGACCTGTCCCACTCAGGTCTGAGGGGCCTGATGGGAAGAGGGGGGAGGGGGGGGGGGGAGAAGGGCGCTGGGCCCACCACTGCCTGCCAGGTTAGGAGGGGTTGAGGTCCATCTTGCAATGTATTTGACCCCAGGTTTCCTCACCTGTCACAGGAGGGTCCCCACCGCCTGGCCCACCCCAACCCCAGGGGCAGGGACAGACCAAGGAGACTGGAAGGCGCTTTGGGAAACGTGGAAGCACTGCGAGGAGGTGGCAGGAGGGTCCCGAGCACCCCGGGGCCCCTGCCAGTCCCAGGGGGCTGCGGGGAAG
>NW_006293741.1:0-468 GCF_000327345.1 Myotis davidii | reverse complement strand
GGCGCACCGCCCTGTGCCGGGGCCTCAGCCTCCCCGTCCTCCACGGCCTCACAGCCGGCGGCCATTCATGGTGGGCCAGGCCCCCCAGCCCAGCGCCGAACCAGCGGAAGCCACGCCCATGAGCGGCATCTGAGGGTTTGTTCTTGGACTTGAGTTTCCCTCTCATTCCCCCCGGTGGAGGGGAAGGGCTGGTTCCAGGCCATAGGGCTGCATGTTCAACCCCTGGTCACCAGGGCAGCGGGCATTTTCCTGGCGCAGGGGCTGAGTCCAGGGGCAGGTCTGTCCTCCTCAGGACACATCCCTCCGTCCTTCAATGAAACGGGGTCTCCTGCTGCCCCTGGAGTCTGACATGGTGGGCCCAAGGCCTGGGGTCCCCACAGAGCCCCTGGGTTCCTGGTGGATTAGACAGCAGAGGCCTTAGGGGTGACCCGGCCGAGCAGGTGCCAAGTGGAGCTTTAGAGATGGTCT
>NW_006293740.1:0-311 GCF_000327345.1 Myotis davidii | reverse complement strand
ATCTTATGTCCATGTTCAATGCCATCATTTTGGAGGTTTGAATGTGGTGATTATGAGTACTTACATCATGGAAATTGTCAACTACTACAAACCTAGACTTCATTTAATGCATCATTAAATGCTTAGACTTAATGCACAGTGGTGGAGAATGTTAACAATGCAGATTAAATTTATGAGTGTATGGTACAAGTGGTCTATAAATCGAACATAGGGTAAAAATTGAGAAAAACTATTTTCTTTAGAATTCAAAAAACCACGAATTCCATATGGCCAAGAATTCAGTCGCGTCACTGAAGAATGAGTGAAATTCA
>NW_006293739.1:0-309 GCF_000327345.1 Myotis davidii | reverse complement strand
CAAACCCACATCCTGGGCCTTAGCTCTGGAAGCCAAGACCTCCTCTGCTGCCACACCCCCTGCAGGGCAGGTTCCAGGTGGGAGAGACCCAGAGATGAGTGGGAGCTGGACCTGAGAGTCCCCAAGAGCAGGAGGGAGAGAAGTCCGTGCCCACTGGGCTCCAGAAGTAGCTGGGGGACAGAGACTGCCAGGGCATCTTGGATTTCAGGACCTGGCCTGCCTGGACTTACTGCCCAGTGCATTGGACTGCTTTGCACTTCTCATCTGCAAGTCCTAGTCCAGCACCCGCCTTGCACCAGCGTGTGACCC
>NW_006293738.1:0-232 GCF_000327345.1 Myotis davidii | reverse complement strand
GGCTCAGTGGATAGAGCATCGGGCCTACGGACTGAAGGGGACTGAAGGGTCCCGGGTTCAACTCAGGTCAAGGGCAGGTACCTTGGTTGCAGGCTCCTCCCTGGCCTGGGCCCTTGGTGGGGGCTCATGGAGGAGGCAACCAATACATGTGTTTCCCTCACATGGATATTTCTCTCTGACTTTCCCTCTTTCTTCTACTCTCAATCAATGAAAAAATATCCTTGGGTGAGGA
>NW_006293737.1:0-542 GCF_000327345.1 Myotis davidii | reverse complement strand
AATCGGAGTGATATGCAAATTAACCCGACAAAGGTGGTAGACCTGTGGGCAGTGCTCATGTGCACATGAGCCGAGCTGCTGGGGGCAGGCGTCCCGCACTGCCCTCCCATGCTGATTTGGGCTTGTGGGCAGTGAGCACCGGGTGGAGTGGCCAGGGTTGTGTGGGGCAGGATGTTCTTGCCTGGAAAGGTCCTTAATCCTGAGCCATCACCTCCTCTGAGAAGCACACCTGGAAACCTGTCTCAGTCCCGTCATGACCTCTACACCATCGACTCCCTGTCCTCCTCATCTTGAAAAAATATCATTCATGAATTAATCCACAAATAACCATCATCCTCTGGCCCTATGTTGTCAGTCCATTCTAAGAGAAAAGAAAGTAACTGAACCAACAGCCACCATTACCAGTTTATAGTTTTGTGTCCTGAACCTTCAACACCGTCTTTAGTCAGTGTGTATGCCATTCCCCCTAGTGGCTGCTGCAAACTTTTGTCTTTTTATTTTTTCCTCACGTGTGTCTCCCCTTCTGCATGTGAACTCCTAGA
>NW_006293736.1:1524-2307 GCF_000327345.1 Myotis davidii | reverse complement strand
GCCACACATAGAGTGGCATGTTCCCATTCTCCGATGACTCTCTAGGCACACTCCCATCCGGCTTGCCCAGGTAATGGCCATGGGAGCCTTACATCTGGAACCAGGGCCTTGTTTTTGTGTCACCGTGCCATGACTCACTCAGAGATACCAGTGCAGGCAACTGATTCAGGCCTCAGTTACTGCACATGGAGAAGGTAGTCAGTTGATGGCCCCTGCCAAGGTCTCTTGCCTGGAGAGAGAAGTAATGAGACTTGAAAAGTGAAATGCTTCCATAATTTCTTAAATTCTGCCAAACATGAGGAATTACTTTTACTCATCATTGTGACTCTGAACCCAGCTTCAGGTTCACCAATGGCCAGCTCCCAGAGAATTGTAAATGAGCAACATGGTTGTGACCAAAGAAAAGGATGGAGAGGTCCCAGGGCAAGCCATGAGAGCAAAGAGCTTCACACTAAAGGAACTCTCCCAGAGACGGGTGGCCACGGAGGCAGCAAGAAGGATGGGACCTTGGAAGCTTATCCAAACCTAGAAAGCAATGTGACAGTTCACCAGGGCATGGAAAAGACTCTCACTCTGTGTGGAAAGTCGTATGAGCAGAAGACCCGCAAGCCATGTTTAAACTATTCTGGAAATAGTTTGCAAAGGCGCATGTCAGTTTTTAATTCTCAAACATTTAAAATCATAGGGTGCTAAATAGTGATTTTACTACTTTATTTACTTGCATGTATGGTATGTTTATAACAGAGTTTTTAATGTTGTGAAAAAAATTTGTTGTCTCCATAG
>NW_006293736.1:0-1271 GCF_000327345.1 Myotis davidii | reverse complement strand
GTCTGTCTTTGGTGGGCGAGGATCAGCTGATGAGGGGAGATCCCTGAGAACATGTCCACTCTGTGCCAGTGCCTCCTGCCAGCCCTCCTACAGCGTCCTTGGCATTCAATGGTTAGACCCAGGCATGTCCTGGATGTGAGGCATGTTCTCCTTGGGGAACAAGAAAGAGGGGCCACCCTTGTTTAGGTCTAGAGATCATTGGGTCTGAAGTGAAACCAGGTCTTGTTGGGCACAGGCAGGGCAGGTAGTGCCAGCAGAGACTTGTGAGTTTGAAAAAGGCACAGAGGACAAAATACGTCAGGGTAGGAAGAGGTCTGACTGCAGAGGGAAAGAAACCAGGTGGAAGGCTGTCTGCTCGAAGGCTGGGTTAAGAGAGCGGACGATGGGATAGCCCATAGGTGGGGACCGGTCCCCCGGGCCTCTGAAGGCCCACAGATGCAGGGCTTGCTGTGGAACCCAGGAAGGGCATCCTCCTGCCATTTTGGTGCCTCTTTGGATCCAGAAAGGCAGGTGGGATGTTGATTTTCCTTCTGTACACTGTAGCTTGTCACGTTCTCCAAAACAGCTCAGAAGAATTGGGGAGAACTCCTGATTTCTGTTATCAGTGGGTGTCCCCAGCATCAGGTTCCTGATGGGCTGACTGACATTCCAGGGATGCATAAAGAGGATCCCAGACTTGGAGCATATTCTAAGGACCCCCTTCCTTCAAAAAAAGGTCACAAGGGCAGATGACCTGGGATCGCAGTAGGAATTTTTTGACTGGAGAAGGCAGTTGCACAGGACGGACCTATTCATGGGCTCAGCGGCTACTGTGTCCTGTACATAAGTGATGAGAGCAGGTGGCAAGTGTGGTGAAAACATCCCCCAAACCAGGATGTGGTGAAAACATCCCCCAAATTCATGTGTGGGTGCTGGGACTTGGCTGGGCCTGTCCAGTACTGGGCAGGGAGTTCTCTTTTCCCCAGTGCCAGAGCACATGCCCTGCGAAAGCAGGCTCTGAATGGGGGGGGGTGGATAGAGGAGTGTTTCTTGCTCATGAAGAAGGCATGTTCGCTCAGGCTTTATTTCTAGGTCATTCTAAGTGGTCCCTCCTGTCTCCTTGTATCTCTTGGACACTGGGATCTCATAGAAGCTGCCTGAGCTTGGACTCCTACAATTTTCCAGTTTCTGCCTGGTGCATGTAATGTTTGTGTTAAAGAGACACCACTCAGTGGCACCACTCAGACTTTAAGCCCATAATACCAAGTCTAGACTCAACTGCTGACCTCATT
>NW_006293735.1:0-417 GCF_000327345.1 Myotis davidii | reverse complement strand
TCCAGCATTCAGGTGAGCTGCACTGTTGAGTCAGCAGAGACTCTTGTTAGATTTACATGACATGGGTCAGAAGATTTGGTGGTTAATAGTCATTTTAGCACAAGTGTGTCTGAATCACATTCTCTGGAGATTATCCATGTGGGATAGTTGTCTCTGTTTATAGCAGACTTTTCTAACTCAGAGAAAAGGGAGGGAAACTGTGACATGGAGAGGAAACCACCCAAGACAGAAGCTCAAACCTCCAAATGCATCTGCTGCTGGGATGGTCCTTGTATTCAGAGATCTTGGACACCAGCCCAAACCTCCAAATGCACCTGCTGCTAGGATGGTCCTAGTGTTTGGGAAACCTGAGCGCCCCCTGGTGGTCGCAGCTTCTCCATAGGGCAGTGATAGTGAACCTATGACACTCATGTCAGA
>NW_006293734.1:0-316 GCF_000327345.1 Myotis davidii | reverse complement strand
TGGAGCAAAGTTAAAATGTCTATGGACAGGATGACACCCATACCCGGGGTCTGAACAACTGAGCTGTTGTTGGTACCATACTCTAAGAAGGGGGAAATCAGAGGACAGACTGAAAGACAGCCCTTATGATCCCTGCCTCCTGGTATCCGTGTGTAATGTCCTTTTCTTGAGTGCAGGCAAGGCCTCATGACTCACTTCTAACAGGAGAGTAAGACCATGGTGGTGAGATGTCACTTTCAAGATTTGTTTATAGAAGATTGAGTTTTCCATCTTGCTCCTATGGCACATGTTCTCTCTCTCTCTCTCTCTCTCTCTC
>NW_006293733.1:0-413 GCF_000327345.1 Myotis davidii | reverse complement strand
TCTCCCTCTCCCTCTCCCTCTCCCTCTCTCTTTGAAATTAATACAAAAATATTTAAAAATTTAAAAAATAAAATATGTGGCATGTGGATTGTATATGTTAGAAAGAAAAGGGAAGAAAAGGAGAAGGGTTATTAAAGTACCACTACCGCTGAGAAACCAAGATTGCAGCATAGGTTAATGCCGGAGTTTGCTGCCTCGAACAACCACTTCAAAAATACAACTAAAAGATGGAACGGACATCATCCAGAACCACAGGAAGACTGGCTGAGTGGAAGTTCTACAACTAGGAGGAAAGAGAATAGCATACTGAGACTCATAGGAGGTGCAGTGCTAAAGTAAAATACTAACGTGTGGAGTGCATGCGGAGCGGGCTGGTGGCAGAGGGCACGGTTGTCTGTTTCAATCGGGAGGGA
>NW_006293732.1:0-447 GCF_000327345.1 Myotis davidii | reverse complement strand
ATTCATTTCAAATGGGCCAGATCCAGCCCACGGCTACCCTAAACTTTGGAATAGAATGGATAGGATTAAAATCAACTGGTATAAATACAGATGTAACAGGAGAATAAAGACAGAACCTGGCTACAGAACCTGGCTGGAGAACCTGACTAGAGAACCTGGCTAGGTGGCTGATCAACTGAACGCTGTCTCCATGTCATTCCTTCTTCACCGACTCCGTCCACACCTTTGGGAACCCCTGGACCTGCTGGGGCTGGACCCCAACACCCCTTCCCTCTGAGATTCATCAGTACGTTCCATGTTTCCATGCCTGTGCATTGGGCATCTGCCCCATGGTGGCCAGTGTGCATCATAGCTACCAGTGGAATGGTCGAACCCTCACTTAGGCTTTTATATAGAGAGATATTCAAACTTCTCTTTTAAGTGTAATGAAACTTGAGTGACAAAGGC
>NW_006293731.1:0-205 GCF_000327345.1 Myotis davidii | reverse complement strand
GAATTCGGCAATGTAGCAGGATAAAAAATTAATACTAAGAAATCTAGGGCATTTTTATATACCTATAGTGAACTTACAGAAAGAGAGACTAAAAGAGCAATCCCATTTATCATCGTACGAAAAAAATTACTTCCTAGGAATAAAATTAACTAAGGAGGTAAAGGCCTATATGCGGAAAACTACAGGACATTGAAAAAAGAGATAG
>NW_006293730.1:0-265 GCF_000327345.1 Myotis davidii | reverse complement strand
CTAACCACTGACCCACACCAGCCAGGGCTAATCCTATACATTATTTTTTGGGGGGTGATGAAGGGTTTCCCCCTTTATCTACTGCACTTGGATTTGTGTCCGGGAATCGAACCCGGGGCCCTTCACTCCGCACAGGCCGACGCTCTAACCACTGACCCACACCGGCCAGAGCTAATCCTATACATTAAATTAGGGGGGTGAGGGGGGAACCCCCTAAATCTCCCGGACTTGTATTTGTCCCTGGGCTGGCCATTGTCCGACCCCC
>NW_006293729.1:0-1388 GCF_000327345.1 Myotis davidii | reverse complement strand
AAAAAAATTATGAAGGATAAATTAAGTTGTTTGGATTCTTTAAAAAATTTCATACTTCAGTTTTCAAGGTAATTAAAATTTTTTCCTGTTATGAATAATGAGTAAATAATTACTTTTTTTACTTCTAAACATCTCTCCACAAATTTATCATCTTTGGTGGTTATATTATTTTTAGGGGTCAAAATTTAAAGCATTTAAATTGTATTTTCTAACAAATTACTTTTGTTGTTTAAAAATATTTATTTATAATGATTCAATGCCCACCAACACTTATCTATTCATCTTTGCTTTCCCTTTCTGAGTCCCTTATTTCATCCATTTCTTAAGTGGCAGAATTACACTTTTCATAAAGCCATTGTAGAAATTACATTTTATGTGATTTTGTGTGGATAATTTAGTTGCCCAAATGTCAAAGGAAAAGTTGAATGAGTATAAAATCCTAAGGTCACATTCTCTTCCCCTTAGAGTAGTTAGTCATTGTTCAATTGCCTCCTGCAATTGCTATGAAAAAGTATATTAGGCTAATTCCCATGATTAGAAAACTTATATTATTTTTTTCTGTCTGAACCATGAGAAAATGGGAATATGTTACTTATTATAGCACTGAATGCTTTTTCTGTTCCATTTGTTAGATAAAATTTATCTCTACATTGCCATTCTATTTACTCTTTATATCTATTAACTTCTATTTTTTTCAGTATCTTAGTGTATTCATTTTAATTCGTTAACTCATTCATTAACTTATCTATTTATCATTTATTAATTCAATGAATGTGCCACATATATAGGTTAGCAACAGTTAACAATACAAGGTCTCTGCCCCTTGGACTCTACATACTGGTACAGGGTGAAATACAATAAGCATAAAATGAATAAATACATATCAGATAGTGATATGTGAGTGTGGTGGAGAAAATAAAGCAGTCAGATGTTAGCAATCCATGTTGGCTAGGGGTAAAAAGTGCTATTTTTTTTTCAGACAAAGTCCTACCAACAAAGTAATCTTTGAATGGGTACCTGAAGATGGTGAGCTGTGCCCTGGCTGGGAGGCTTAGTTGGTTGGAGTGTCAACCTGCGCACAAAAGGATTGGGGGTTTCATTCCCGGTCAGGACACATACCTGGGTTGTGGATTCTGTCCTTGGTCAGGGTGGGTATGCAGGCAACCAATTGATGTCTCTCTCTCACATCAGTGTTTCTCTCTCTTTTCCTCTTCCCACCCTCTTCCTCTCTTCCCTCTTCCTCTCTCTCTAAAAATCAATAAAAAACATATCCTTGGGTTAAAATTAAAAACATAAAGGTAAGCTGTGAGCTCAGCATGTATCTGGGAACAGTGATTCAGGCAGAATGTGAAAGGCCCTGAGTCAGTGGTAAGTTTGTCTTATTTGAC
>NW_006293728.1:0-211 GCF_000327345.1 Myotis davidii | reverse complement strand
CTGGTCAAGGGCATGTACCTCGGTTGTAGGCTCTATCTTGGTTGGGGCATGTGCAGGAAGCAACCAATCAATGTGTCTCTGTCTCTCCTGCTCCCTTCCACTCTCTCTAAATTCAAGGGGAAAGTATTTTCAGTGAGGATTAACAACAACAAAAACAATCCTATATATAATAAAGGGTTAATATGCAAATTGTCCCCTCGACCGTGAGTTC
>NW_006293727.1:0-202 GCF_000327345.1 Myotis davidii | reverse complement strand
GTGCCCGAAACCAAGGTACATGCCCTTGATCGGGATGGAACCTGGAACCCCCTCAGTCCGCAGGCCGACGCTCTATCCACTGAGCCAAACCGGTTTCGGCTTCTTTTTTTCCTTTTTTATAAAAATATGTTTTTAATTGTTTGTGTTTATTTTTTAAAAAATTTTAAAGTAGAGACTTGCATTTATTTTATTTTTATTTTAT
>NW_006293726.1:0-464 GCF_000327345.1 Myotis davidii | reverse complement strand
TGTTTATCATATGTGGTATTTGTTGAGCTTCCTATATATGAAGATTAGAGTTTTTCATCACATTTGGGAAGAATGTTAGCCACTATTTCTTCAACTATACTTTCTTTCCCTTTCTCTCTATACTGAAGCCTAATTTGTCTAATATTAATAAAACTGGAGGCCCGAAGCATGAAATCCATGCAAGTGTAGGCCCTCCAGCCCCGGCTTCATCCAGAAGGTCATCCGGACGGTCAATCAGCTGTTCAGCCTTTTGGTCGATTTGCATATTATGGTTTTATTATTATAGATTGCTTTAATTTTAATGTAATTTATGACTTTAAACTTTTTTTTACCCTGTTTATGCTTTCCATTTAAAATGCATTTCTTATAAACAGCATATAGTTGAATTTTGCTTTTGAGACATTTCTTATAGTGGCATGTGGTTGTTGCTGTAGTTAGGTTTAATTTACAGTTAACCCCCTAGT
>NW_006293725.1:0-652 GCF_000327345.1 Myotis davidii | reverse complement strand
TCCTGTTCTTAGGCGAAATGGTTTTAGTTTTTGACCATTCAGTTTGATGTTGGCTGTGGGTTTATCATATATGGCTCTTATTATGTTGAGGTATGGTCCTTCTATTCCTACGTTGCTGAGATTTTTTATCAAGAATGGGTGTTTGATTTTGTCAAATGCTTTTTCTGCATCAATTGATATGACTATGTTATTTTTATCTCTCAATTTGATTATGTGATGTATCACGTTTATTGATTTTCGGATATTGTACCAGCCTTGCATCCCTGGGATAAATCCTACTTGGTCATGTTTTATGATCTTTCCGATGTATTGCTGGATCCGATTTGCTAGAATTTCGTTGAGGATTTTGTCATCTATGTTCATGAAGGATATTGGCCTGTAATTCTCTTTCATTGTGTTGTCTTTATCTGGTTTTCATATTAGGCCGATGCTCGCTCCATGGAATGATCTTGGAAGTTTTCCTTCCTCTTGAATTTTTTGGAATAGGCTGAGGAGGATAGGTTTTACTTCTTCCTCGAATGTTTGGTAAACCTCCCCTGTGAAGCCGTCTGGCCCTGGGCTCTTGTTTGCTAGGAGCTTTTTGGTGACTGTTTCAATTTCTTCCATAGTTGTTGTCAAATGGAGATTTTTAGAATCTTCCTGATTGAGTTTT
>NW_006293724.1:0-405 GCF_000327345.1 Myotis davidii | reverse complement strand
AAATTAATTCTCATAGCTCTTTATATCTTAAAATGAGAACTAAAAACTTTAAGACAATACTTCAATATTTGACTTTTGGGGAGTAACTGTCTAATCATTATATTTTATAATAATTTACACCATTTAATTTGGGATTTTTTTATTTTTTATCGCAGGTATATTATTAAAATGAGAACAACTAATCATATCAGGTTTAATGGATTAGACAACATTCCTAAAATAATATTATCTATGCTATTTATTTCATAAGTTCATTATTAATTAACCACTTTTAGTTCAAAATATATTTATTGACTATTGCTTGATGGTATTGGATGAGTGAAAGATCTTGAAATATAATGCCTAGTGATAATGTTATTTATTTGATTTGACAGATAAATGAAACAGGAATAAAATGTCAGAGCA
>NW_006293723.1:0-416 GCF_000327345.1 Myotis davidii | reverse complement strand
CAACAACAACAACAAACAAACCAAAACAAGAAAACCCGTGGCTTGGGAGAATATATTTTCCAATATTATATACAATGAGGGCCCAATCTCCAAAAGTTATAGGGAACTCAGCCATGTAAAAAAGGAAGATAAACAATGCAATCAAAAAATGGACTGAAATAGATACTTTTGAAAAGTGCACATACAGAAGGACAAGAGACATATAAAAACATGCTAAAAATCCTTAACTTTCCTAGAGATGCAAATCAAAATGACAATGAGATACAATCTAACACTGGTAAGAATGGCAATCATCAACAAATCAACAAACCACAAGGGCTGAGGAGAATGTGGAGTAAAAGGAACCCTCTTTCACTGCTCATGAAAATGCAGTCTGGTAAAGTCACTGTGGATAACAGTATGGAATTTCCTCAAAA
>NW_006293722.1:0-417 GCF_000327345.1 Myotis davidii | reverse complement strand
ATCCTATATAAAAAAAGCCTAATATGCAAATTGCCTCCTCAACCTGGAGTTTGACCACTCGCTATGACAGGCGCTGACCACCAGGGGTTGGCACAGAACATGGCAGGGGTCGGCAATGTGGTGCTGGCAGGGGGCAGCAGTGGAGGATCTGCCAGCCCTGCTGGGCCCCGATGAGAGTGGGACCGCAGATGGCAACCAGCAGTGGTGGTAGGGTCCCGGGAGCGGGGGCCTGATCGCCCCGCTAATCACCCTGCAGACAGAGACCAGTGGCAGCGGTGGGAGGCGGGCCACCACCTGGCTCCCAGGCACTGAGAGAGCTGGGTGGGGCCCAATGACTCAGGCGGAGGGGGGTGCACCAGAGCCTGGGGACCCACGTGCTTCTCAGGCCCAGAGGTCAGCTGGGACCGGCCCTTCCAT
>NW_006293721.1:0-262 GCF_000327345.1 Myotis davidii | reverse complement strand
TTTATCCTAAGTATCATCTTTCTGACCTCTTCTCCTCTAACTTAACGTGCTCTCCCAGTCTTAAAGGATTTCCATGGTATAAATTCTGATTCCCTCCTCCAAACTTTCAAATACTTGTTATATCAATTAATGAATCCACAATTCAGGTCTCTAATCTAGGCATCTCTTTTGACCCCCAGACATTTAATGCTGCTGATGGTCCATGTCTACTTCCAAAAGCTCCCTCTGAAGACACAGATCAATCTGCCTCTTTCTGGTCATC
>NW_006293720.1:0-232 GCF_000327345.1 Myotis davidii | reverse complement strand
TCACACAGGCTTCTTTGCTAGCAACAGAGTTGTAAGAGTAGACTCCATTTTCTGATTCGCTAAAATCTCATCTGAAAGGTCTGCTTTGGGCTTCTGCCAGCTGCTTCCCCTCACCCAGTCAGCATTCTCTACATTTTCTAGAGTTTTCTGCACTGTCCCCACCCTGGCTACAGTACCCAGGGCAGCTGCTGCTGGCCCAGCCTGGCCTGGGAGGAAGGCAACATCCCCATTC
>NW_006293719.1:0-290 GCF_000327345.1 Myotis davidii | reverse complement strand
GAAGGAAGGAAGGAAGAAAGAAAGAAAAAAAGAGATATCACTAACCCTAACTGGGAAAAACAATTCAAAGACAGTGGGGTTCTCAGGATGTGAAAGCCAGAATGTGGTGGCACAACATTTTTGTGATTAAAGAGAAGAAATTCAAACCAGAAATATACATCAAGTGAAAATATCCTTCAGGAATGAAGGGGAAATCAAGACATTTTCAGATGAAGGAAAACCAAGAGAACATGTCACCATCAAATCCATCACAAAGGAATGCTTAAAATTATCCAACATAAACAACATGA
>NW_006293718.1:0-681 GCF_000327345.1 Myotis davidii | reverse complement strand
CACACATGAAGGTTTTAGAAGGATTTCTCAGCTCCCCTATATTATGGGTTTTTTTCTTCTTCTTATTGCAAAGCATTCGACGTATCGCCGCATCTGTGACCCTAAAATTAGAAGGTACCGATTTTATATTAAGCAGCTCTTACCAGGCAACCCACCCCTGAAATGCAGGCAAGACAGAACCCCATCTGGAGGCGTCTCTCGAACATCGACTCTTTTCCTGGTATGATAATATATATATATATATTTTTTAGATTTCTTTAATAGATACTTGTCTGTGCCGCCCTTTAATTGAAGGCAGGAGCCGTGACGAACCAAGAAGAAATGTTAAACCTCTTTCAAAGCAAACTGCGTTGAGAGAGACGCCTTTGATGGCTCATCATTTTTTTTTTTAAATTTAATTTTTTGGGGCTTAAACCAAGGCTAAACTCCCCCAAAAAAGCATCCATTCCGATGCCAGGGCTCCCTGAGGAGTCGCAGGAACAAATTATATGTTAGCAATTTGCTACCACAAATTCCCCCATGATCACCAGCTGGCAGAGTCTGCAAAACTTACAAAGAATAAAGAAAAGAGAAGATTTTTTTTTATAAAAAAAAGGAGGCGTGCTTCTGGCTGTGGCTTCAATTTTCAATTTGGAAATTGGCTTTTGGGATTTTGCTGGAGGCCCCGGTGCACGAATTCGT
>NW_006293717.1:0-466 GCF_000327345.1 Myotis davidii | reverse complement strand
GAGAGGCTGATGGAGGTGCTGAGGCAGGAGGATATCAGAGCAGGTGGGGGCGGTGGGAGGGGTGGAGGAGGCGCTAGGTGCAATGAAGATCTGGCACTGGGAGGGAGCAGGGAGGGTCCCCCAGACACCCTGGAGAGCCTGTCTTCATCTCATGGGCAGCATCCTTGCCCGGCCCCGGGCTCAAGGAGAGGAACGAATATGACCGCGGATCCAAGACAAGAAGGACGTCACTCGGGCGTAGACTCCAGGAAAGTTGGGAAGACCGCAACTGTTCCCCCAGCTCACCACGCCTACCTGGACCCAGGTGCCCCTCCATTTACAGACCAAGGGGCCCCCAGAGTCACCCTGTGGGAAGAGGAGACAGGTGGTCAGTACTGAGGGCCCCTGCAGGCAGGAGCAACGGACGGAGGCCACAGCCTGGGGGTCTCACTTTGCAGGAGTCCCGGCCTTCGCTCCCGGCACACAG
>NW_006293716.1:0-1520 GCF_000327345.1 Myotis davidii | reverse complement strand
TAACAATACAGTCTATGAAGTAACAATCCTGCCGGCAAAGTAACAATCCTGTCTATGAAGTCACAATCCAGTCTATGAAATAACAATCCTATTTATGAAGTCACAATCCTGTCTATGCTGTATCAACACATTATATGAAGTAAAAAACAAGTCTATGAAGCAACAATCTTCTCTGTGAAGTTACAATCCTGTATATGATGTAACAGTACAGTCTATAGATCACAATCAAGTCTATGAAGTAACAATCCTCTGTATGAAGTCACAATCCTGTTAGTCTAGGAAGTAACAATCCTTTCTATGAGATATCAACACGTTATATGAAGTAAAAATTAAGTCAATGAAGTAACGATCCTCTCTATGAAGGAAAAATACAGTTTATGAGGTCACAATCAAGTCTATGATGTAACAATTCTCTCTATTAAGTAACAATATTGTCTATGAAGTAACAATCCTGTCTATGAAGTAACAATCCTCTCTATGAAGTCTCAATCCAGTCTATGGAATAAAAGTCCTCTCTATGAAGTTACAAGTCTGTATATTAGGTAACAGTACAGTCTATGAAGGCACAATCCAGTCGATGAGGTAGAAATTCGCTCTATGATGTCACAATTATGTCTATGATGTAACACTACATTCTATGAAGTAACAATCCTGTCTATGAGGCATCAACACATTATATGAAGTATAAGTCAGGTCCATGAAGTAACAATACTGTCTATGAAGTCACAATCCAATCTATTAGGTAATAATTCTCTCTATGAAGTCACCATCTTTCTATGATGTATAAACACAGTCTATGAAGTAACAATCCTGTCTATGAAGTAACAAAACTGTCTATGAAGTCACAATCCAGTGTATGAACGAAAAATCGTCTCTATGAAGTCCAATACTGTCTATTCAAGTCAATGAAGTAACAATCCTCTCTATGAAGGAAAAATACAGTGTATGAAGTCACAATCCAGTCTATTGCGCCTATTCCCTCCTGCCCTTCGATTGCCTTGGTCGAGGTCAGGGTTTGATGCCTGGCCTGCTCTCTGGCCCTCCCGCCCTCGATTTCCATGAAAGGGGTCTGTGGTTGATGCATGGCCTGCACTTCGGCGCTCCCACCCTCGATCGCCATGGTGGGCCTAGGGGGTTGCAGGCTGGCTTTCGCTGAGGTCCTCCCGCTCTCTAAACACCATGGCGAGGGAAGGGGCAGCATTTGAATTAGGTATTCTGACCTGATCCAATTCTTTGTCATCCATTTGAGAAACTGACTTCTCATTCCCTTTAGGAATTACAGTTTCTTCATCCATCCTTGTGTTTGGAGACTTATTCCTTATCTTCAGCAGTCTATAATATCTTCTTAGTAAGTTTGGTTATCTTGAGGCAACAGACAATGCTCAAATGGTCCTGGCCTCTATATATACTCTCCAGATTAATTAGGAGCCGCTCACTTCAGCTCTGGGTTTCCAAAATGTGTGGTTCTCATGGTGTGGCTTGACATTACAAAGGCTCAGCTGGACCATCCAGGAGGGGAG
>NW_006293715.1:0-401 GCF_000327345.1 Myotis davidii | reverse complement strand
CCTCCTTCCTTGGGGTTTTGATGAAGACCCAGGTTGCTGCCCCGGACGCGCATGGATGTGGCTTCCTCTCATTTCCTTCATCCGCCATGGGCTATGTCACCTTTCTGGGGTTTGGGAATAAGAATATGCATTGATTGATGCTTTTATTTTGAATCTGAAAGATTCTCCTTATTATTTTCTACAATTATGTCCTCCACAAAATTCTAACCTGTACATGTGAGCAGGCAGGAGAGGCTGGGCTGGATGCTGTGGACGCAGCTTCTGTCTCAGACCTGCTGCCACTCTCACAAGCACACAGCTGCCTCCCGAAAAAACACATTTCACACAACTTCCCTGCTGTTTGTGTGCAAAAGTTCTATTTCTAGCTTCTCAAATTGGGAGAATTTCCATCATTTACACAT
>NW_006293714.1:0-799 GCF_000327345.1 Myotis davidii | reverse complement strand
TCACTCATTGTTGATGTTTCTATCTCTCTCTCCATTTTTCTTCCTCTCTAGAGTCAATGAAAATATACACTTTTTAAAAGGAAACCAACTTGGAAAGGCATTGCCTCCAGGGATACCGTCCTACACCATCTGTTCACAGACTTCCTGAAGAGCAAAAACCAGAGCAAGGGGAGCAGCCCAAGGAAGCAGACCTTAGGCATGTGCTACGCCTTGAGTGTGCTCTGGAGCTTGGCATTGCAAGAAGGTAAATAAATAATCACAGAAAAAAGAGCACTTGGAAAAGTCTTTCCCAATACAGGCTTTTCCATGACTTCCTTGTCTAAAGTATGCATGCACAGATGGTGAGGGAAAAGACTCAAAGCTACCTGGCCAGGCTGGAGGAAGTCTCAGATTTCTGTGACCCAACTACACACATAGGTACATTGCTGCGGTGTTAGGGAGGTGGGGCCAACTCTACTTCATGGCTTAGAATTGGGGAATGATGGGTGGTCAGGAAGCCACACACAGGCTGTACATGGGAGAGGCAGCCAGCCCAGAGGTGATGAAGAGCTTTGACTGACTGAAAAATGCCTACCAAATATATACATGTCATACTACATTTTTAAAAATATAAATATGGGTGGGCAGGGGAATCCCAAAGGGTTCTGGGAAAACTTTCTTTAAAGCTTATAAAACCCATTGCAGATGACGGTGTTCAAAGAGAAAAGACCCAATCAGTGCTCTTTTGCTCCACCCTCTCTGTCCTGCTGTTAAATATGAAACATAGATAATCCATACATGACTTTCTATTGAGACTCTA
>NW_006293713.1:0-338 GCF_000327345.1 Myotis davidii | reverse complement strand
CCTGGACTGTGAAAGGGTGCAGGCTGGGCTGAGCCCCCCTTCTCACTCCCCTCCCCCCAGTGCACGAATGTTGTGCACCGGGCCTCTTGTATATAATAAAAGCATAACATGCTAAGTGTCTGACCAACCAGTCACTATGACGTGCACTGACCACCAGGGGGCAGACGCTCCAACTGGTAGGTTAGCTTGCTGCTGGGGTCTGGCGAGAGGGCCGGGCATGCCCTGGAGCCCTCCCGCAGTCCTTCCCCAGCCAGCTGGCCCCAATCACCCTGATTGCTGGCCAGGTCAAGGGACCCCATCCATGCAGGAATTCATGCACTGGGCCTCTAGTCTACACT
>NW_006293712.1:0-577 GCF_000327345.1 Myotis davidii | reverse complement strand
GAACAGGCAGGATGAAGGCCCCCAGGGAGTGACATACGTCCAGGTGAACTGCTCCAGACCAAGACCCAGGCAGCGAATGGCCACCTCTCTTTCACCTCTGTTGGGGGGATTGCTGGACACAAAGAGCAGACAAGCAGAAGAGAACAGACAGATGGACAGTCAGGTGGGTCCTGTCCTCTCCAGACCTCCAGGTTTTCCCCAGCCCCAAACATGTTTCATCCCTCTCTCTCCCCCTGCTCAGGCTACTGCACGTGTTACCCCCCAGTATGTGACCTACGCCCAGTTGAACCTCCTGACCCTCAATCAGAAGACAACTGCACCCCATTTCTCCCCATCTGATGAGCCCCCAGATGAGCACATTGTGTATGCTTCTCTGTCTGTCCACTAGCCTAGGAAGGACGCAGACCTCACATTTCAGGAAGGGGACCTGCATATACCTGGAAAGGCCAGAATGCTGCCCCATGGACACTCGGCTAGTGCCCCAGGCTGGAGGCCTGATGTGGAACACCCAAAGCTCCTGGGGCCTCTAGGAGTCTCCAGGTTTATAGTCAAAGATAACCTGTATCTCTACCTTTTG
>NW_006293711.1:0-1252 GCF_000327345.1 Myotis davidii | reverse complement strand
AAATTAAATTTATTAGAGTTATATCCTATATAATGAAAAGATAATATGCAAATTGATCCTAATGATGAAATGACCGGGAACGACTAGTCCATATGATGCACGCTGACTACCAGGGGTCATATGCTTAGCAGGAGCTGCGCCCTGGTGTTCAGTGGGCTTCCACAGGGGGAGCTCCACTCAACCACAAGCTGGGCTGATGGCTGCAAGTGCAGCAACAGTGGCGGGAGCCTCTCCTGCCGCCTTGGCAGCACTAAAGATGTCTGACTGCTGCTTAGGCCCGCTCCCTATGGGACATGCCCCAAGGGCTCCCAGGAGTGGGCCTAAGCTGGCAGGTGGACATCCCCCAAGGGGTCCAGGACTGTGAGAGGGCACAGGCCTGGCTGAGTGCATGAATTTTCATGCACTGGGCCTCTAGTTGGTTAATAAAATAATATGGGTTTCAAGTGTACAATTCTATGATACCTTATCTGAGTATTTTGTGCCCACCACCTTAAGTCAGGTCTTTTTCTGTCACCATATATTTGATCCTATTTACCCTTTACCACATTCTCACCGCCTTACTCTCTGGTAATCACTGTTCTGTTATCTGTGTCTATGCTTTTTTTGTTAGTTTGATTTGATTTTTCATTTGTTACTTTCAGTTTTATATCTCACATGAGTGAAATCACATGATTCTTGACTTTTTCTGTCTGACTTATTTCACTTAGCATGATATTCTCAAGATCCATCCTTGTCACAAATGGTATGATTTCATATTTTCTTATGGCTGAGTAATATTCTATTGTATAATGTACCATATCTTCTTTATCCAATCATTTATCAAAGGACATTTCAGGTGTTTCCATGACTTGGCCACTATGAATAATGCTGCAATGAACATAGGGCTGAATATATCTTTCTGAATAAATGTTTGAGTAGATGTGCAGAAGGTGATTTCCTGGATCATATGCTAACTCTGTTCTTAATTTGTTGAGAAACTTCCTTACTGTTTCCCATGGTAGCTGTACCAGTTTTCTTTCCCACCAGCAGGGAATGAGGGTTTCTTTACAGCACTTATTACTTGTCTTGTTGAGAATAGCCATTCTAACAGATAGGAGTTGTGATATGATTATACTTTTGATTTTCATTTCCCTAGTAGCTAGTGAAGTTAAGCATCTTTTCATATACCTATTTGCCATTTGTATGCCTACTTGGGAGAAGTGTCCAGGTCCTCTGCCTTTCCCTCCCTTCGTTCCTTCCTTCCTTCCTTCCT
>NW_006293710.1:0-737 GCF_000327345.1 Myotis davidii | reverse complement strand
AATAAACCCTGGGTACCACACTATGACTGAAAGAGAAATAGCAGATGAGCTGATGACCTGGGAAGGTGAGGGTGGGAGTGAAGACAAGAAGGAAGAAGAGTGCCGAAATCGGTTTGGCTCAGTGGATAGAGCTTCGGCCTGTGGACTGAAGGGTTCCAGGTTTGATTCCGGTCAAGGGCATGTACCTGGGTTGCGGGCACATCCCCTGTGGGAGATGTGCAGGAGCCGGTTGATCGATGTTTCTCTCTCATTGATGTTTCTAACTCTCTATCTCTCTCCCTTCCTCTCTGTAAAAAATCAATAAAATATATTAAAAACAAAAGAAGGAAGAAGAAACAACATGCCGCAAACATAAAGTTATCAGTGCTTGGATATCATCTCCATGATCTAATAATCCATTTTAAACTGAAAAATTCAGTAACATTTGGCACATTTACAATATTGTGCAATGATGCCCTCTATCTAGTTCCAAAACGTTTCATCGCTCCAGAAGGGAACTTCATTCCCACAAAATTGAGACTCCCCATCTCCCCTATTGCAGTCTCTGGCAAGCACTTGTCTGATTTCTGTCTCTATGGACTCATTTATTGTGGAAATTACATATAAAAGGTATCACACAATAAAATAAACATATGTTCTGGCCTGGCCTATGTGGCTGAGTTGGTTGGCGCGTCATCCCAAGCACCAAAAGGTCACGAGTTCATTTCTCAGTCAGGGCACATACACAGGTTGTCAGT
>NW_006293709.1:0-288 GCF_000327345.1 Myotis davidii | reverse complement strand
CTCTATGAAGTCACAAACCAGTCTATGAATTAATCCTCTGTATGAAGTGACAATACTATGATGTAACAATACAGTCTATGAAGTAACAATCCTGTCTATGAAGTAACAATCCACTCTATGAAGTCACAATCCTGTCTACGATGTAACACCACAGTCTATGAAGTAACAATCCTGTCTATGAACTAACATTCCTCTCTATTAGGTCACAATACTCTCTATGAGGTCACAATCAAGTCTACGAACTAACAGTCCTCGCTATGAATTCACAA
The DNA here is from genome assembly GCF_000327345.1 of Myotis davidii. Taxonomy (NCBI): domain Eukaryota; kingdom Metazoa; phylum Chordata; class Mammalia; order Chiroptera; family Vespertilionidae; genus Myotis; species Myotis davidii. The sequence continues at coordinate 19 of NW_006293709.1, read as the reverse complement.
TACTGCCTATGATGTAACA
>NW_006293708.1:0-205 GCF_000327345.1 Myotis davidii | reverse complement strand
TATTTTGCCTTTATCTAAGCTTTAATGTATATGCGTGAGAAAGATTTTTTTAAAAAAGTCCTCACCCCAGTATATTTTTTCCATTGATTTTTAGAGAGAGTAGAAGGGAGAGGGGGAGTCAGAGCTCCTACATGCCCCCTGACCTGAGCTGGGAGCCTGCAACTGAGGTACTTACCCTTGACCAGAATTGAACCCAGGCCCCTTC
>NW_006293707.1:0-205 GCF_000327345.1 Myotis davidii | reverse complement strand
ACTGTGGAGAACAGTATGGAGTTTCCTCAAAGACTAAAAATATAACTCACATTTGACCCAGTGATCCCACTTCTAGGAATATATCCCAAGAAACCAGAAACACCAATCAGAAAGGCTCCTGGATATCCAGGGAGGTGCTAATATAGCCTTTGCCACCCTGCAGTGCTTGGGTGGGGCGGGTCCTACGGGATCAACAGGGTGGGGC
>NW_006293706.1:0-386 GCF_000327345.1 Myotis davidii | reverse complement strand
CTCCACCCCCCTATTAAAACCCCTTTTTCCCACAGGGCAGGCACTCTTGTCTCGCTGTTGCGTCGGTAGAGGCTGGGAGCCAGACCCGGGTCTATAATAATAATAAAGACTCTCTGCTTTTGCATTGGACTCGGTTGGCTCCCTGTTGGTTTATTGGGGATCTTGAAATCTGGGCATAACATTTGGGGGCTCGTCTGGGATTCCCAAGACCATCGAGGGACCCCCGATCCGGAGAGTCTGACTGACCGTGGTAGGTGTCTGTGTCGTTGTGTGTTCTGTTCTGTGTGAGCTCGTTTCTGAAATCTGTAAATGCTTGTAATGATCTAGGTGGACACACTGGGGGATCGCGGGCAGGAGGAGTTGGGGGACGCCCCGATCCTCCATCT
>NW_006293705.1:0-637 GCF_000327345.1 Myotis davidii | reverse complement strand
GGCTCCCATTGGCTAGAGTCGTAGCATGTCCTAAATCGTGGTGGTCGATTGGACGCTCGGGCCGTCACATCCCGCCACCTAGAGTTTGGTTGAGACTGCAGGTGGCGGCGGAGGTGCCTTAGAGACCACTAGCAGGGCAGGGGAAACTGAGCGCCACCGTGCGTCGGAAAGCGGAAACTGCACCTTCGGCCCCAGACACCTGCAGGCAGGTTCTGCTCAATGTGTTCTGCATCCCACACACCTGCTGGCGCCCCCCAACACTGCACCATGCCAGGACTCAAAGCCAAGCACTGCAATTTCCCAAACTCCTCTTGCCGATGCGACAGTGAGGCAACTCTCCAAAACGAGCTTCATTTTGAACTATCCTGTATACAGTGCCAGTCTCTACATCAGCCATTTTCAACCGGCATTGAAAAGAATTTTTACAACATGCAATACCTGACTAGTCAGGGACACTGACCTCTTTTCCCTTAGATTGTCAAACTTAAAAAATGATAACAGCCAACACAATAGCCACCCAGTGTGAATGAATCAAAATTATACCTCTTTTTTGTTAGATCAACAAAAAATATACTTTTTGGTGTGCCGCTTAATTTTAGTAACTAGTGTGCCATGAGATGAAAAAGGTTGAAAATCA
>NW_006293704.1:0-455 GCF_000327345.1 Myotis davidii | reverse complement strand
CCCATAATACATGTGATATAGAAAGTATCAGAGGTGTGGTTAGAGGTGTGGGCTCTAGAGCCTGGCCTCCTATGTTTGAATCCCAGCTCTCCTGACTTAAAGGGAAAGTGCTTTCAGATCCTTATGCCTCATTTTTCTCCCCTATTACATGGCAATTTTAATATCAGCTACTTTGTGGGGTCAATGTAAAGAGTAAATGGGTTAATACATATTAATTGTTTAGAACAATTTCTGGCACACAGTAAACTAAAAAATAGTATCTTCTGATTTTTTAATCTCTCTTCTTCCTATTTTGTCTTATGAGTTTACTACCATTATTTTTATCATTATTTTTATTTTTAAGAGAGAATGGAATCTAAATAATGCAAACATGATGCGAGTGGTATGTGATCTTTTGTTCAAAATCAATACATTGCAATATATAGATTATCTATGCCTGCTGAAATTAAGCAATT
>NW_006293703.1:0-463 GCF_000327345.1 Myotis davidii | reverse complement strand
ATTAGAAGTCCGTTTCTCAAGTGGATGACGAAGTAGAGGATAAGGTCAGATTATCTTATTCAAATGCTGCCCCTTCCCCCACCATGGTGATGGGATGGCGGGAGGGCTGGAGCACAAGCCAGGCAGCAACCCCGGACCCCCACCATGGTGCTCGAGGGAAGAAGATCCTGGGTGCAGGCCGGCCAGTAACCCCAACTCCCGCCATGGCAATCGAGGGTGGGAGGGCCGGAGGCAGGCCAGGCATCAACCCCCGACCCCGACCATGGCAATCGAAGGGCAGGAGAGCCTAGGCGCAGGAACAGGGAGTAGTGTTAGTTCTGGCGGGGTATAATAATGCATTTGATTGCCTTTTTACATTGTATACTATTGAATATTGTAAACCATTGAAAGTGTGGTCAGCTCAAGATGGGAAGTTCTTTGCAACACTGGCACAGTTTTTCCTGTAACACCTTGGTCTAGAACA
>NW_006293702.1:0-235 GCF_000327345.1 Myotis davidii | reverse complement strand
GAAATCCGTGCACAGCTAGGATCCCTAGGCCTAACTGGCAATCAGGGCTGATGGGGGCCTTCCTTCCCCCAGCTGCCGGCTGCCAGCCAGGGCCTTCCTTCATTCCGCACCGCCCCCTGGTGGTCAGTGCACATCATAGCAAACAGTCAAACTCCCAAGGAGGCAATTTGCATATTAGTCTTTTATTATTACTTAAAATATTTGAATGGTTAAGTACAGAATGAATTACACCGTA
>NW_006293701.1:9549-10783 GCF_000327345.1 Myotis davidii | reverse complement strand
ATAACTGCCCGCTCTGCCCACCCTGTTGATCCCTGAGAGGAGGCGCAGTGCGGAAAATATAAAGGTGCGGAGGTGCTTGCGGAGCTGGCTCGCAGCTGAGGCCACGGTTGTCTGTTTCAATCCGAAGGGAGTCTCAGGCTCTGAGCTCCAGTTCTGGGCGAGTCTCTGAGGACACAGACTCAAACGGGAGAAGCGGGACTGTCTGGCATCCGTCGGAACTCGAGGGCAGCTTTCTCTCTGAGGTGTGTAGTGGTTGCTGGGACTCTGAGAGGCAGAGCCTCTGGGGACGGGACTGAGAGCAGCCATAACTGCCCGCTCTGCCCACCCTGTTGATCCCGGGGGACCCGCCCTGCCCAAGCCTTGCACAGAGGCATTTGCGGGCTAGCCTTAGGTAAAGGCTAGATTAGCACCTCCCTAGAGGACAGAAGAGCTTTTTCCAGGGGGAACAGAGAGAAAAGGGCTGCCAGACGAAAATGCCTTTCCCCTGTGGTGGGAGCACCTCCACTAGTCAGCTGGGGACCTGCGCCTATCCGGCTCTCATCTCCCGGGCCCTCTGCTCACCGGGTTTGTAATTGCCTCTCATCCCCAGAGGGGTTACTCTTAGTGTGCGGCCGCTTTTGCAGTGGCAAGGAGGGAAATTTCCCCATGCCTCCATGTGCCTCCCTGCACCCCAATAAAACCCAGGAACCCCCGGGGACAGGGCCTCCTTGGACACTTTCCACCGTGTTTTCTTGGGGGTTTGGTGGGGGGGTTCGCGGGGAGCACTTAAAAGGCAGCATCTAGGAAAAGAAACTCCAAAAATTAGAAGGATTTGAAGGAATGAATCTGTCACAGCTGGTAGAAGTAGCCCAGAAAGTCGTTAACTGTGGGGACACCCCAGAGGAGAAACAGGGCTTAAGGAAAGAGAATGCGGGCAGCAAACTAGGAAGGTATTAGTATGCCTATTGTAGGAAGTAGGGGCACTGGAAGAGAGAATATCCTGGTAGGTTAACAAAGGAAGGCCGAGGGGAAAACCCAGGCTCTGAAGGATTTACACTCGGGGAAGGGGACTAATAGGGCCAGGACTCCTTTTCCTTGAACCCCTTAGAGCCCAGAATAATAATTTTTATAAATAGGACCCCCAGTTAGTTTCCTGGTGTATTCTGGAGCAGCCTATTCCGTCTTGACAGAGCCAATGGGACCCGTAACATCTAAGAAGACATTGGTCCAGGGAGCCACCGGACAAACTGCCTTT
>NW_006293701.1:5954-7074 GCF_000327345.1 Myotis davidii | reverse complement strand
ATAGATGCTGGGACAGAGACCCTGGGCCTAGGCTTGGAGAGGGAAGGGCCTGGTGTGCTTGTCCTCGGGCGGTTCCGGTCAGTGAAGCTGGGGAAGGGTCTGCAGGGGTCCTAACTTCCGCCCTGCCTTATTCCAGGGCTCCTTGTGCAGGTAAAACAAAAACAACACCAGGCTGGGATGCAGAGGCAGAGCCTGGTTCAGACCCTGGGCAGCGCTTGACTCCTGTGCCTCAGTTTCCTAGTCTGTAAAGTGGGCATCACTGGGGGGGCCTTCACCGAAGGTTCTGGGGAGGGTGGGATGGTGGGGCCACAGGAAGGCTCAGGTTCTGAAAAGACACAAAGTCCAACAAACCTGCCACTTCCCTAACCCGATAGAACCCGCCCCACCCCACTCCACCCCCTGTTTCAGGTGGTTTAGGGTCTAAACTTTAAACCATCTGACCACAGTAATTGATGGTGAGTCGGTCCCATGAGAATTTGAAAATGAGGAATTTGTAGGGACTGTATCGTAAGCCAGTTGGGTGAGGTTCCTCTCCCACGCAGCTCCGGAGCCCAGCCTCTCCTGAGGTTCCCGGGTCCCAGGCCTAAGGAATTCCTCACTTGCTGCATGAACTCTGAATGCACATCAGCTCAGGAGAGAGGAGTGGCTGTCTCAGGGCTCCCTGATGTGGTGCTGGTCACTTGAAAGTGACAAATAAGAGGGCCGTCACCATGTCCGCTGGGAGGCAGTTCTGAGGGCGGGGCTTTGCCTGTGGCTCCAAGAGGACAGGGAAGGGGACACCCTCTTGCTGCCTGGGGTACTGACTCCTCCCCCAGCTCTCTGGGCTGCAGGTAGGGAGAACAGAGGTCAGAGAGGGAGCCCTGGCCAGAGGATGTCAAAGTCCCAAATTCTGGCTCAGCCTCCTCAAGTAGTGCCCACCAGTCCCGACCTTGGCGTTCCCTGGCCCTCTGCAGTCTCCTGGCCCCTTGAGGGTGGTAACTGGCAACTTCCTCACCATCCCCAGGCCTGTCCTGCTCCCCTTGGCTCTAGTACAGCCCGTCTTTCTCCCGGTCCACAGTACTATCAGTGAACTGTCACCACGGGCAGTGCCTGGAGACTGCCACATGCCCAGTCCCATTGC
>NW_006293701.1:2849-4767 GCF_000327345.1 Myotis davidii | reverse complement strand
GAACTGCTGCCCTGAAGGGACTCAGTCTCTTGTTCCTCAGGGCTTTTCTTACACAGTCCGCCAGGCACAAGGACTTGGGGTCAGAGGCAGCACCTGCCCCCCTCACTCCACTCTCTCTTTGCAGGTTCAAGTTGCAGATGATGACTACGTGCACCTTCGAGTGTTTCAAGGTCTCCCTCCTGAAAGAGAGACCATCTTGAGCAAATATCAGACCCACAAGACCAAGCAGGACGAGCTGGTCTATTTCTAGTTCTCAATTTTGAACTGTACCTTCGGCACATGGTTCTCTGTCACGTGTTCGCGTGCCGGGGTCATGAACGCCGCCTCTATGCTGTGCCACTTTCGCTGGAGGGGCTGCCCTGCACCAACCTGTTGTCTCTGCCTCTGACTTTAACAGCGTGATTTTCCTCCCAATCAGTGATCTTAACTAAACTGCTTTCCAAGAGGGCTGAAGTGATCCCTAAATAAATACATTTTTAGGGTTTTGCAAATGTCCTCCTTTGCTGTGGGTTTTGTTCTTTATCTGAAACCATAACCACCACCATAGACGTCTTTACAAAGGTCTCTCACGGCCACGCCCTGGGCCTGAGACCCTCCTCTGAGGAGGGGGGCCCCGCGGGGCTGCCCCAGGTCCCAGCCAGTGGGTGGTCGACCCACAGCCCCAGGAGTCTGTTCCAACTACAGCTCTGGACTCTGCGTCCTGTCTCCAGGCCTCAGTTCCCCCATAAGTAAAAGGATGTGACTAAACCCGGTTCTAGACCATGAGTTCTAGGTGTGCTCAGTCACACTGTTTCGGTAGCAGCAATGACAGGGCAGGGAACAAACTGTTGTGCAAACCTCCTGCACAGATGCTCAGAACCGGCGGCCTTGGAGGCCGTGCCGCTCATCCCCTGGGCTGTGGTCACCTACTCAAAGCCTGAGCCTCTGGAAGGGCCTGCCCATTTCAACAGGGTCCTGCCCCGTCAGTGCTGTCAGTGCCTGGTTGGTTTGCCATGTGTTTGTTTGAAACAGATTAAAAAGAGGGCCCCTGACATCATAGGAGTAATGACTATTTGGTGAAATTTCTATCTGACTGGCTCAGGGTCCAGGTAGAATATGTGTTCTTGAGGGTAAATGTTAGTCTGACATTCCTGAACCCCACTCGGCTCCCCTGGGGTGTGTGGCATTTTGTCTGCGTCCAGATGTCATGAGGAGTGGGGAAGGCGTCGGGACGGTGAGCATGAGGAGTCTGGAGAGCAGCAGTGAGAAATCTCTGCACAGTGAGCTGTGTGCATCCCCGTCCCTCCATGAACTGGAAGAATATAACGTTCATAACACCCTCTTAGAGTCAAGCAACTCTGCACTGAACAGAAGATGGAACACAGTTCCCACCTGGGACTTTCAGGGACCAGCTGGGGAGACGGCATTGAGGGGGCTAAGCAGAGCTGACAGCCATGCCCTGCTCCGCCTGGTTAGTAATGGGTGATTGCTTAACGGTGTGGGTTGTGACGACGGTGATGAGGCACCTGTGGCAGGAAAGGGGAGACAGTTACACAAGGCTGGGAGGTACAAAACCCTGGGCTGTTCAATTGAAATGACTCAAGTGTATTTCCTTCCTTTGAATTTCAGCTCACAGGGCAGTCAGCGTGGGTTTGAGAGGCAGAGTCAGGCGCTTAGGACACAAAGCAGATCCCACAGCCCCCCGGCCCCTCCTTGCCTTTCTCACAAAGCCTGTTACTTGGGGATGACCTGAGGATTTATCTACAAAATGTGGGAGGGTGTATAGTACCTGCTGGGCTAGGAGGATCAGAGCCATCACCACCCAGGTGTGAAGGAATTGGAACCCAGAAGGGGCAGTGACACCTGATTGATGACCAGAGCTTGTCCCCACAATATAGCAGTGATGGGCCAGGAAAGAGAGCCCCACACTCCTGATGAC
>NW_006293701.1:0-2597 GCF_000327345.1 Myotis davidii | reverse complement strand
ATGCGTGCATGGAGGGGGGCGCTTGGCCTGGCCAGCTATCGGAGCCTATTCGGGGGGCGGGGGTGCTGCGAGAGGTTGGCTGTCCAGCCCCCACCCCATTGGCCAATCAGGGGGAGGGACCGTGAGAGGTTGGCCAGTTTGGGGGGGGGACCGCGGGAGGTTGGCTGGCTGCCCCCCCACCCTCATCGGGGCCGATATGGGTGGCTGGTCAGGGGGAGGGACTACAGGGGGTTGGCCAGCCTGGGGGAGAGACTTCAGGAGGTTGGCCAGCCAGGGGGAGGGACCATGGGAGATTGGCTGTGGGAGTGCACTGACAACCAGGGGGCAGCTCCTGCATTGAGCGTCTGCCCCCTGGTGGTCAGTGTGTGTCATAGTGAGCAGTCATTCCCAGTCATTCTGCTGTTAGGGTCAATTTGCATATTACCCTTTAATTATATAGGATAGAGGTCTGAAGCATGGTGAGGCCTGGGGGGTTTGACCTGAAGTGTGTCCCAGATCAGGGTGGGGTCCCACTGGGGTGCCTGGCCAGCCTGAGTGAGGGGCTGATGGGTGTTTGCAGGCTTGTCACACCCGCTTCAGGGTGGGGGTCCCCACTGGGGTGCCTAGCTAACATGGGTGAGGGGCTAATGGCTGTTTGCAGACTGGTCACATCCCATTCAGGGTGGGGGTCCCCACTGGGGTGCCTGGCTAGCCTGGGTTAGAGGCTGATGGCTGTTTGCAGTCTGTTCAAGCCCCTCACCCTCTTCCCAGTGGGGAACATCACACTACGGAGGTTTGCCTAGGCTGGGTGAGGGGCTGATGGCTGTTTTCAGGCTTGCCACACCGCCTTTAGGGTGGGGGGTCTCACTAGTGTGCCTTGCCAGTCTGGGTGAGGGGCTGAGGGCCGTTTACAGGCTGGCCAAGGCCCGTGACGGAAGCTCCCAGCCTCTCCTTTCTATCTTACTTTCTTTTTTTTATTCTGGGATATATTTACCTTCTATAATTGAAACTTTGTAGCTTTGAGAAGAGCTCAGAGCTAGCCAGGGCAGCGGGGAGGGAAGCCTCCTACTCGCTCCAGCTCCATGGCCACGGCCGGCTAAAAGCAGGTATCTGGGGTAACAAGTGCAGTTTGTTACCTTCTGTACTTTTGAAGACAACTAAAAGACAAAACGAACATCATCCAGAACCACAGGAAGGCTGGCTGAGTGGAAATTCTACAACTAGAAGGGAAGAGAAAAGCACACTGAGACTCAGAGGAGGTGCGGAAGTAAAGTGCAGAGGTACGGAAGCTCACATGGAAAGGGCTGGCAACAGAGTACGTGGTGTCTTTCTGTGCATGGCCTTCTATAATTGAAACTTTGTTGCTTTGAGTTGAGCTCAGAGTGACCACCACAGAGGGGAAGCTTGGCTTCCTCCATCATTGGGGCAACCAAGCGTCCTGCTCGCTCCAGTTCCGTGACTGCTGGCCGCTATCTTGGTTGGGTTAATTTGCATATAGTCGCTCTGATTGGATGGTAGGCATGGCTTAAGGTGTAGCAAAGGTATGGAAAATTAGCATATTTGTATTTTATTTGTGTGGATTATTATTATAGATATGGTCTTTATAGAGGTAGTTAAGACACAATAAGGTCACTGTGTGGGACTTCATCCAATCAGACTGCTGTCCTTATAAGATGGGATCAGGACACAGACACAGAGAAGCAATCACGTGAGGACACAGGGAGAAGACAGCATCTTCATACTGAAGAAAGAGGCCTCAGGAGAAACCAGGCCTGCCCACACCCTGACATCAGGACACAAAGGGGCATCTCTTATCTCCCGTTACAGGCTCCTCCAACAGCAAAGAGCTGATCAGATGGTTCAGCAATGGAAGGGTCGGTATTCACTGACTTCTTCTAGTGTCACTAGGTGAACACTCTATACTTTGCCTTCTGTGGAGCACACTCTTCTGCAGGTCCTTAGAAGGTAAAAAGTACAGAAGGGAGATATTCTCCTCCACTAATGACTCCGATGCAGTTAGACTCTGTCAAGTTGAGAAAGAAGTTTTTGCGATTTCTGTGCATGGCCCCCACCCCAGCAAATTTTGATATTTTGCCTATTTAAGTCTGAACTAAACCACTAGCAATGGTCCTAGCTCCTATGCCAGTGATGCTCCTCAGCCCTGGCCACCCTTAGGGCTGGAGAGGGAGGCAAATGTTGGTGCATAGGCCCCGCCCACAGAGCTCCACTTAAGGACAGCAGGCTCTGGACATCAAGACTAAAGAGACTAAACCAAGATGGCGGCATAGGTAAACACTGGAAATTGCTGCCTTGCACACCACTTCAAAAATACAACTAAAAGACAAAACGAACATCATCCAGAATAACAGGAAGGCTGGATGAGTGGAAATTCTACAACTAGAAGGGAAGAGAAAAGCACACTGAGACTCAGAGGAGGTGTGGAAGTAAAGTACAGAGGTACGGAGGCTCACATGGACAGGGCTGGCAACAGAGTACGCGGTTGTCTTTTTGAATCCGGAGGGAGTCTGAAGCTCCCTACTGCTCTGAACTCCAGTTCAAGGTGAGTCTCTGGGGACCAGGACTATTAGGGGAGAAACTGGACTGTCTGGCATCAGTCG
>NW_006293700.1:7682975-7685102 GCF_000327345.1 Myotis davidii | reverse complement strand
TTTTATCAAGAAAATCTAAGGTCTATACTAGGTTCCTCAGGCTTCTTTTCTCCCCTCCCTCTTCCAGTAAAGTCTCAATTGTCTGTGAAACAGCCTCTCCCTGAGGACCGCTGAGGTTTTGCTCTATGTAAGTGTGATTGATTTTTGTGTGGCTGAACTTGGTAGAGCAGCATCAGAAACCTCCTTGTTTTCTTTTATCCTATCACTCGCACCCAGTGCAGTGATCCTTTCTCCCTCCCAATAGGGGACTCTTCAGGCACACAGCACAGCTGGCTTGGTAGCTTCTGTCTCTCAGTCTAGTTCCAGAACATCTGGGCCACCTTAATCAAACTTCCACCTCAGACCCAATTCGCATCTTTCCCTCCGTCCTTTCCATAGGTGCCTGGTGTGAGAGAGAGGGCCAGTGAAAGAAAAGGGAATTGGGTCTGATTTCAATTAGTGCTGATGTTTATCTTTGTGGTCTTCCTCATCTGCCATTCTTAGTCTGGTGCTAGCCGCTCCCAGGTTTGCTCAGGGTCATGGAAAGCGCTGATTAGAGGAAGATGTATATGACTAGTATTAGAACGACTAGACCTTCCCCTCCCTCTTTGTAGCAGAACCAACGTGCTGAGTCCTGTGTGCCATGTATTAGCTGTTCTTAGGCAAATGCTATCCCACTCCCTTCCCCCTGCAGCATCTCATTTCCTGGTGATAGTGTTGCTGGCCCACCAGGCAGCCTTTTCAATGCCACTGGAATCGGGAGATGTTGGTGAAAGGGAAAACTGTTACCTTTGCCTCTTCCAGCACTACTCCCACCTTTTCCCTCCCTCCTCATCCTGCCATTGCAGGCTACGCTGGCCGGCCTCTTGCTTTGAGACTTCTCTTGGAGAGAGAAACATTCCAGAGGACATCACTGAAACTTTCTCAGAACCATTCTTTCACTGTGCTCCTGTGGCAACAGAGGGCACACTGACACATTTCTCTACAAATATTCTGCTGGGGCCTAAGATTCCAATCTGCCTTCTTTAGAACTCTGTGTTCTCTCCATGCCTCACTTGGGGAGGTAAGGGGAAAAGAAGACAGTCTTAAATGTCACCAATCCCATCAAAGAGGATTCCCTCAGTAGATCTCTAGCCTTGTTTAATCACAAATGAAGGAGTCAGGTGGATGGAACAAACTGGCTACCCCTTAGTATGTCTTTCAAGAGTATGTCTAGAGCTTTTCTTTAGAGAGAAAAAGATCTTTCATTCATTTTCCTCAGTTTTGATGATTTAGGTGAAATTCCAAGATAATTAAGAAGGTTTTGCTTCAAATTTTATTGTATAAGGTAATTATTTCCCGTATTTCTCTGAGTTCCTCTGACCTACAGCACAGTCCAAGACACGTAGGTAGCAATGTAAAAATCATCAGAGGGCTCAGTCAGCCTACCTATTTTTTTTAAATAAATTACTACCTTCTAGTAAAAATACAAATAGAAAAATATTTGGTACAAGTATTTTTTGTAATATTTCCTCTCACTGTGACAAAAATTTCTATTGCTCGAATATGGAATGTTGTTTGTTTAAGCAATTAGTCTCCATAAGCTTTTTCTTACCCACAGTAATTTGTATTCTTTGAGAAGGACATGTCCTTGGGGTTATTAAGCACTGCATAATGACTATCCGAGACCTTGACACACCACTTCTTTCCTCCTTATTTGACTGGGGATTTAAAGATGACTTTCTGCATATATTTGTTTCTATATTACTTTGTACAGTGTAAAACCAGAAGTCGTTTGTGAAATAAAAGGAATGAACCTTATGGGGATAAAAGTAAACTAATCAGAATTTGTAATTCATTTATGTGAGCCCACAAATCAGGGTTCTGCAAGATATTAAGTTGGGTCCTAAATAAATTAAGTTGTTGAAAGGAATTATAATGATGGTTGAAAGCATTCCCTAGTGGGATTATTATGTAAATGTACACACATACATGTGCAATGTGAGTGTATCACTACTATCAAAATGACAAGTATAGTAAAGGATGGATAAATATTTTATGGGTTTTTAGATACAAACACATTATAAGGAAAACTACATTGATTTTTTTTCATTTTTTTATAATTTTAAAAGATGTTTTTATTGATTGTTAGAGAGAGGGAGGGAGGGG
>NW_006293700.1:7681863-7682308 GCF_000327345.1 Myotis davidii | reverse complement strand
AAAAAAAGAAAAAAGGTAGCTTCTGTTATCATGAGGCGGTTACACAGACAGCTCTCCGACCTCCCTGCTTAGACCTCCTTGCACCTTGTAAGAACCACCCCCGCCACCCGCCCTTTGATCTGGTTATAAAGTTGCAATGCTGTCACGCGGGTTTTCATGGATAATGTGGTGAGATGAACTGTGGGCACAGAAAGAAAAAGCCAGTTTAAAAACTATGCAAGTTATTGGTGTGGAACTCTCAGTATGAGAAAGCTGGTGAACTCTCAACCTATTTACCTTATCTCCTTGCTGAGAATTCTGTTCATATGGAAGAATTTTGTGCAACTAAGATTATAATACATACACACACACACACACACACACACACACACACACACACACATATATATACACTGAGTGGCCAGATTATTATGACCACCCCATCAGTACTTAGGCCACCTTTTGC
>NW_006293700.1:7678936-7681554 GCF_000327345.1 Myotis davidii | reverse complement strand
CGTGATTCATTGGACCACGTGACTTTTATAGTCAACTGTTGTAAGTGAAGGGTTTATAGAGAAAATGTGAAGTTACAGAATATAAGAAGACTATTGCCTCATGAAAGAATGCATTCATTCATTCTTTCATTCAAAATCATACTGAGATGTTAGTGTTTCCAAATACTATATATAGTTATTAAAAAGGAAAGAGCACTTTTATCATAATTTTATAATTTTGAGAAAAAAGAATAGTATACATAAGTAAACAGCCACCACCAAAACACATACACACAACACACAAACATGTGCATGCATGCACACACACATGTTAGCTGGGCATGTGGGACCCCTGGTGATACTCAGAGTAGGCCTTACCAGATTGCAGGAGAGAAAGAAGGAATCAGACTTTCTGCTTTGGACTAATGAGCTAATTGACATTTCTCAAAATCATTGCTAAGTCATTACTGAAGAATCCAATGGTCTGTGTTAATGAAGAGAATGGACCTTACACAGTAATGACTTTGTCACGAGCTTCAAACTCGTCCTGAACTTGGGCTTTGGGAGTGAGCCAATTGCCCGGTAAACTTTGCCTCCTTTTCCTTCTTTCACTGCCTTGCAGTGGAGGGGCTCTCGAGAGGAAGGAGACTCAAGTTGAGATAAAAGCAGTTGGAAGACTCACATTACCATGCTCTAGTTTTGTCATGAAGCTTCCACTTTCTGATCATTACAGTTTCTGCTTTCCTTCGTGCTGTAGTCTAAGCTCCATAAGCGTCATGTCCATTGCCGTCTACTGGGCACCAAGCACAGTGTCTGGCCCATCAAAGCACATGCTCGATAAATGTGTTGAATGAAATTTTAATGAGTGACATCCTGATGTAGTCACTTTAAACCCTGGCTACAATTCAACAACACCATGGGCTTAAAAAAAGAAATCTAGCCTGGCCAGTATGGCTCAGTGGTTGAGCATCAACCTATGAACCAGGAGGTCATGGTTTGAATCCCAGTCAGGACACATGCCCAGGTTGTCACCTCAATCCCCAGTGTAGGATGTGCAGGAGATAGCCGATCAATGACTCTCTCTTATTGATGTTTCTCTCTCTCTCTCTCTCGGGTCCCCTTCCTTTACTCTCTGACATCAATTAAAATATATATTTTAAAAATCGAAGTTTTTAGATTCTCCATCCTGAAAATTCTGATACAAATGGTCTAGCCCAGAAAGGGCACGTCTTAAAATTGACCCTATCTCTGGAAGGATCCACAAGAAATGAGTGACATCGGTTGCTTCTGAGAGAATTGAGTGCTTGGGGGCTACAGAAGGAGATTTTAACCTGAATATCCCTTTGCATTTTTATTATCTACTCAGAAAGGAAAATAAAATTTAAATTAAAGATGAAAAAACTGCCTTGGTTCTGATGCGCAGCTGGGGTTGGAAACTGATTGAAGACAAATTGTTATTTTTAAAAAGGAGCTGGGACAGGGCTGCACTGTTGACACATGGGCTGCCAGCGCTACTTGAGTAATGAGTGGGCTGCTCTGAGAGCGGACCAGTATGAGGATTTACTCCCCCAGATGTAATGGGCCCCGAAATCAACTGGGGACAGTGCTGTCTGTCAGACCAGGAGCTCAGGGGCTCTGCAGGCCTGAGCAAAACAGTAAAATGCGTTTGAGTAAAATAGAAGTTTCCTGTGCCCTGAGAAAGCCAAGCATTCAACAAGAAGCCAAAATGTCCACCGTCATTTGATAATCGAAGGCATACCCCCCAAATCAGATACGTTTTCTTTTCCGGCTTCAGAATGGCAAAGCTTAAGAGAATAATGTCAAGCATTGGGGAGGGCATCAGGAAACAGGGGGTCTTAGGCACTGCTTTTAGGGAACACAGGGCTACATTCTCCTGGGGAGCAATTCTGCAATTCAGACCCAAATCCTTAAAGGCATTCCATGCTACCTTTGGACTCAGTATAGTTCTGAATTTATCCTATGGAAGTATTTAACCAAGTGAGCAAGTTTATATCCATAAAGATGTTTATCATAATACTCTCCAGGTCCCTCCATGCTAGCTCAAGTGTAAGAGATCCTTCCTTTTTACAACTGCATAATATTCCATTCTTACTTGTTATACATTTCTAATATTATCTCCAGCAACTTCTGGTGAAAGAGTAGGGAAGAATAATAGATATTGAAGATAAGGCAGTACTGGTAAACAAGACAGACATATTCTGGGCCTAAGTCCTTAGTCAAATATGTATTGTACATATACTCTCCCATTCTATAGATTGCCTTTTCTTAATGGTGTGTCTTGAAGAGTTAAATATTTTAATGTTGATGAAGTCAAGTGAATCATTTTTTTCTTTTATAGTTCTGTTTTTGTGTTATGTAAGAAATGTTCTATAAGAAATCTTTGTCTGTCAAAAGATTGCAGATTTTCTCCTAGGTTTTCTTTTAGGAGCATTATAGCTACTGGAGAGTATTATGCTAAACCAAATTGATAGGGGGGACTCATAATCTAATAGAGCACCTGAGTTAATCTAAAAGATAATCGTATTAGTTTGAAATTCTGAAATACATATACATGTGGGAACAGAGGGTTAAGTTTTTTTCTTTTCAAAGGGTCGTTTCTCAGGCCAGTGCACATGCAG
>NW_006293700.1:7664851-7677306 GCF_000327345.1 Myotis davidii | reverse complement strand
GTGCTGGGGCCCGGCCGCCGGGGGGGGGGCAGCGTGGAATGAAGGGAGGCCCAGGCCAGCAGCTGGAAGGCCCCAATTGGCCCTGATCACTGGCCAGGCCTAGGGACCCTACCTGTGCACGAATTTGAGATCACGTGATATTTGTCTTTCTCAGATTGGCTTATTTTACTTAGCATAATATTCTCCAGGCCCATCCAGGCTTTCCCAAGTGTAAGAGATCCTTCCTTTTTACAACTGCATAATATTCCATTCTTACTTGTTATACATTTCTAATATTATCTCCAGCAACTTCTGGTGAAAGAGTAGGGAAGAATAATAGATACTGAAGATAAGGCAGTACTGGTAAACAAGACAGACATATTCTGGACCTAAGTCCTTAATCAAATATGTATTGTACATATACTCTCCCATTCTATAGATTGCCTTTTCTTAATGGTGTGTCTTGAAGAGTTAAATATTTTAATGTTGATGAAGTCAAGTGAATCATTTTTTTCTTTTATAGTTCTGTTTTTGTGTTATGTAAGAAATGTTCTATAAGAAATCTTTGTCTGTCAAAAGATTGCAGATTTTCTCCTAGGTTTTCTTTTAGGAGCATTATAGCTACTGGAGAGTATTATGCTAAACCAAATTGATAGGGGGGACTCATAATCTAATAGAGCACCTGAGTTAATCTAAAAGATAATCGTATTAGTTTGAAATTCTGAAATACATATACATGTGGGAACAGGGGTTAAGTTTTTTTTCTTTTCAACGTGTCGTTTCTCAGGCCAGTGCACCTGCGTACTCCCTTTGATCCTAAACAACGTGACGAAGGAGGTGATTCAACTACGGACAATGCATACTGTGCCCAACACACAGTGGAACTGTTAAGCAAGACCAGGCCGACCCCACCAGGACCCAAGGCGTCATCTCATTGCCTGACAACCAAGAACAATGGTTGCATCTGCTGACGTCCAGGGCTGCATACAATTGCATTCTGTTCCCAACCTTACCCCAGCCCATTTTTCCTGTATAATCCTGTCCCCTGCGCCTTACGGGCAAAACAAGTTTTGGATGCTTGTAAGCTCCCTGTCTCCTTGGTTGGCTGGCCTTCTCAATAAATGACTTATATGATTCAAAAAAAAGACGTTTATCATAGTATTTATTGTAGTGATTGCATTCGTTAAAAACTATAAATAACAAAAAATATCCACCAATATAAGATTATTTAAATTATGGAACCTACACACACAAAGAAATGCTTTGCTGCCATCAAAAATATGAAAAAAACATCATGATATAATATTAGACACTCATATTCACAAATACAAGACAGGTTACAAACTAGGGCCAGAGTATGGTGCCACTTTTATGCAATAAATATATGTATATATGCTTGGGGGGAAAAGGATATAAAACTAAGACATAAGCTAGAATAGTAAAAATAATTTTATGGAGTATAATCATTTAAGATGGACTTCTATATGCATTTTAATTTTTGCTTATGTTTTAATAATGGCCAGACAATGAATGTTAATTTTCAAGCAACCACTGACATTTTAAAACATAAAACCTGGACTCCTTTTCCTCATAACAGGTAGAAGGGTTTTGGTTGCAAGCAACAGAATCCCTACTAACAGATACTCAACAACTAGGATATTTACTGCTGTACTTGGTCAGTCTGGTGGTGGGTGGTTCCAAGGGTTAGTTCATGGGTAAGGACTCTGGGTCAGATTCCTAAGGGCATCCGTCCTCATGGTCACCACATGGCAGCCACTGCACCACGCACCACACCTGTAACTAACCATGTCCTAGGCAGGTAGGAAGGGGCTTCTCCTTAATCTTCTGTTTAAACCAGAGGAAGGGTGTTTCCAGAAACCCTCTAACAGAGTGGTTCTCGACCTTCTGGCCCTTTAAATACAGTTCCTCATGTTGTGACCCAACCATAAAATTATTTTCGTTGCCCCTTCATAACTATAATGTTGCTACTGTTATGGATCGTCATGTAAATATCTGATATGCAGCATGGGATAGTCTTAGGCGACCCCTGTGAAAGGGTCGTTCAACCGCCAAAGGGGTCGCGACCCACAGGTTGAGAACTACTGCTCTAACAGGTTTGTCCTCAGCTCCTCTTGACCAGTGTTGAGTTATGTGCCCATACTCCAGCTACTCAAGAGACTCCCACCTTTGCAGTTCAGGTAACTTCTGTCAGGAAGGAAGAATAGGAATGTGGTTAGAGTGCCTCAGTGTCGTCACTGATGACTAGGGTAAACCTACAAATTGTCATCTAAAAGGGGACAACTTTGAGAATGAAAGGAGGGCACTCAATAATCACCCTGATGCAACAGATATAAACCAGGACCATCCCAGATACCCCAGGACCATGGTATCCCAATTACAACCAGAAGCTGTGTGACTGAGCAGATCATTTCATCATCTGGAGCCCCGTTGAATCCTTTATAGGTTATGACTAATAGTATCAACATCTTAGGGGTTTGGTGAGGATAAATAAATATCATCTGTAAAGCTCTTACACAGTACAGAGCAATTTATTTCTCCCCAGCCCTAATACTAGCATATTAGACTGGAATAATTACAAAGGCTCATTTCCTCCTGTGTCTTCATTTTCTGGTGTGTATGGATATAAACAACAGTGAGGTAATTGCATTCAAACTTTTATAAAGTTCATAGTAAATTCATTGCTTTCTTGTGCTGTGGGCAGACCAAGGAGGTATTGCACAGCCATTTTTCTTGTTAGTTTAATTTTTATTTTCTGAATAACTTACCCAGGTTAGCCCTCGATGATAGTTTTAGAGGTTCTATTTTTATGCCTTTGGAATAGTTGTTGTATAGGACTTCGAAACTTTTAAATTTTAAGCTGTGGATCAAAGACATTGGCAGAACCCTACATCAGCTCAAGTAGTATTCCCAAATTCATGTGATCACCCAGAAATGGGCAGGTTGCGAAGTAGACTGACATATGTCACTTCTACCTTCTTCAATGCAAGTCTAGATTCAAATCTCAGTCTTACCGCCCAGAAAGTTTGTGACTTTTGATAAGCCATTAAACCTCTCTGATCCTCCGATTCTTAAACTGAGAAATAGGAATCAAATAGTGTTCATCTCACAGGATTATAATGAAGGTCAAATGAGATATGCATTTGTTCCTTCCTAAGATGGGTCCCAGGATAACAAATGTATATTCAAATGCTTGAAGAATAATGTGAGACTTTGAAGTCTCTTGAAAGAGGAGGCAAGGAGAACAATATTATAGCAGGCAACGCAGCCACTCTTCCTAAACCCTTTCAGAGTATTGCCCTCCCCAAAGTCCCACCCATTTTGGTACTTATTCCTGTTGCCCTCCCGCATGCTGCCTGCCTGGACCCCCTCTCCACTTCCTGTATCTCCTCTTTCTTCTGTGCATAATGGATCTTTCTTTTGCTTATTCCTTGATCTTGTTCCCACAAAAAGATCTCAGGAGCTGAAGAGCACAAAGAAAGAACCTTCCTTAGGGCCCTGGCCGGGCAGCTCAGTAGGTTAAAGTTGTGGGTTTGATCTCCTATTAGGGCACATACAAGAAGCAACCAATGAATGCATAAATAATGGAGCAACACATGGGTGTTAATCTCTCCCCTTCCTCTCTCCCTAAAATCCTGATGGGGTCCCAGGGTCCAAAGTTCTCTTTCCAGGTGCCTTCAGGCCTTTATTTCCCATTACTTGTCAGGAGAAAGGAAAAGGGCTGACAAGATGTGAGTTTGAAGCTAATGCCTGACTGTGGACCCAGGAAAGAAACTGAGTTGGGGAATCAAAAATCCAGTTAACATTGGTCAAACAACAAAATCAACTTTTGCTGTTTTCAGCAAGGAAACTTACTTAAAGGCATGAGCTGGCGCAGAGCCTGGGACGGCGCAGAGAGCTCTGAAGCTAAGCCAGGGTCAGGGTGGTGGGAGCTGCCTCAGTGAAAGCCCGTGACCTGGCCACCCTGGCGGGACTAGACCCCAGAAGGTCTGCAGCCCGTGGGAGCCGACCTGTCCGCAGGCACGTCTGCCTCCCCGGCACCAGGCCTCCTCCTCAGAGCGCTCACGTCTGACCCAGGCCTTGTGTGCATCTACCTGGTGGGACCTAAGTCACCCGTGTGCAGTAAGCTGCAAAGGATTGTGGGAATGTGACATATTTTGGAACAGGCAGGGCTCATAATGTGAAATATTACCAAGGGGTAGATGAGAGGTTCAGAGATTGGAGAACCATAGAGACAAATGCCCATAAGAGTCTCTCTCCTCTGACATTCATCAGTCATGCCATCATCAGACAGATCTCTGAACTTTCCTGTCCCCATGTGTAAAATGATCAAAACCTGGTGAGGGCAGAGATCACGGGATGAAGAATCCATTCACCATCCCCTCCCCACCCCCACCCCCCCAATCAGGTTCTAACCATTAAAATGCAGTCCAAAGAGCAGGACAGGGATGCAATGCCTGCTTAGGAAATGACAGCTGAGCAGTGATCAATAGCCACCAGGGCAAAGCTCTCCCAGGTGACTTCTAGGGTGGAGAACGTGGTGGGGTGCACACCTCGGAGCCTGCACATCCGTGTCTTGTATACCCGATACGCCAGGTCACAGGGCTCGGCACCCTCAGGATGCACCAGTCCCCGGTGGAACAGCCAGGCAGCGACTGGCCTTATTTAGGCAGGAATCAGAAAATGTGAACTCCCCCGTTCCTGGGCACCAGGTTTGAACAGCAGGTCATATGCCTCCAGGAATCCTTCAGCTGTCCACTGTGCCTGCTCAGCCATGGCGACGCAGACCACAGAGCGAGAGGTCGTGCAGGTACAGACACGTGCCTTCCTGTGTTGGCGCGGGGTGAGTGGTGAAGGAAACACAAGGTTTGAACCAGAGCCAGAAGCTACCAGAGGCTACTCCGTGTCCAATTATCGCAGTCATCGAATGCATAAAATTGTACCTGGTGTGTTCTGTTCCCATGAATGCCTCTTCCAAACTGAGTACTCTCCCGCCAGGAATCAGTCATAATGCAATGCATGCAGTTATGAAGGCACCTTACACCTTCCTTTTATTGATGGGAATTGAACAAAATAGAGCCTGTGAAACTGTGTGTGTGTGTAGGATCCAAATCTATAGCAGTACTTCTAGGAGTGAGTGTGTTTTTGTGTGAAGTCTCGTGTTCATGGACTTCCAAGGATCAGATTGCCCCTTAGCACATCTGACACAACCAGCTCTGATCACATCTAAAGGCTCCAAATGAAGTCACCTCAAGAAGCAAGTGTATTTTGAAGGCATTGGGTGTAAGCTATCCTGGGACACCAGCCATTACCAGCACACGGGTCCTCTTTATGCCAGAGGCGAGACAACTCAACTTAATAAAATATAGTTTGATGAATCCAATTCCTCAAGTTGAAATGAAGCAGTAATATGAGGTGACCACTAGTTCAAGTTGGGGAAGTGGGGCACTGGGAGAGTTCTTGCCTTCAAGGACTTGGGGTCAAAAATCCTTTGGAAACAAATGCAAATCGCTGTCATTATTTTTCATTTGTTGAGCAGCAAGATGGTCAGTGATGAAATCTAAGGGGAACAGCTGTGAAGAAAGCCCTCTCTTCCCTCCAGGTTCAACCCCTATCATCTTGCATTCATCCTACCCGTGACTCATTACAGCCCAACTGTAAAGTAAGTTAATTATAGTCTCACAGGGATTGATTTGGGCATGGAAAAGAAGGCCAGGATTAAAACAGGCCAGGGCGTGCTCTCTCTCTCTGTCTGAAATTTTATATTTGTGTATATATATATAAGGCTAGTACTTATAGAACAATTAAATCATGCTTTCAATCCAATCACTATGGCAACAACAATGCATTTCTGATGGATGGCAGATGCTTTTTCAGGAAACAGGCTCAAGCATTCCAGAGATATTAAATGACCTCTTGAATGACAGAGGAAACCTGGTGTCAGTAAGATGAGAGCTGCCTCCGGCTTCCCCATCCTCTGCCTCTCTCAGTCTGGCCTGGTACCCAGGTCCTGCCCTCTGGCTGCTGCCCTACAATGGTGCCATCATATCTGTAGTCTACCTGGTGGATCCTTTCAAGCTTCTAATGATATTGTTTTCCATCTTCCCTCTCTCTCTCTCTAGAAATATAATACTAATAGACACTTATAATTGCTCTCTAAATGATGAGTTTCACAAGAAACTAAATAAAGGTAACTTTTTAAAAATATATTTTATTGATTTTTTTTACAGAGAGGAAGGGAGAGGAATAGAGAGTTAGAAACATCGATCAGCTGCCTCCTGCACACCCCCTACTGGGGATGTACCTGCAACCAAGGTACATGCCCTTGGCTGGAATTGAACCTGGGACCCTTTAGTCTGCAGGCCGACGCTCTATCCACTGAGCCAAACCGGTTAGGACTAAAGGTAACTTTTGAAGAGCGACATACTGTTTGTAGCTTACTGGATTGTCAGTTTAAAAAATAATACCCAGTAACATTGAAGGTACAGAGGGCTGCTGATAGTTTCATAATTACTGCAATCCGCCTGCCCTCTGGAGAGCAATCCGCTGCACTTTTTAAAAGAAGCTTTAACTCGTACATACCCACTAAGTTAGCAATGCATAAATTTAGCCAAAGGAAATCATTAAGAATATGACAACTATCTGGATTCTTGAATGTTTACTTCAGTGTTATTTGAATAGAAGAAATTTATTGGGAGAGAAAAAGAAAACACCTTTATATTCAACCACAGACAATTGAATGAACTTCGAAAGGCTGAGTGTGGACTAGTTTGAGAGGGAGAGAATCGTGGGGGCCACAGTCTTGAGGGGGGTCACATCTTCATGGGCTTCATTTCCAATAACCTTACCAGATTTTCACAGTGAAAATCACGAACTTTCTCCTCCCCCTTGTGGCTCTATCGGGGGAGGAGAAAAATCGCCATTTGGAAATATGCCAGCGCATTCTGCATGCAAAGGCCTACCCAGAAAGGAAAGAGACGACCAGACCTTACTCCACCTGAGGGAGGGCCATTTGTTAGACTCCAGACCCCTGTAGCCTCCTGTTTCACTAAAGGTGGGGGGATGGAGAGAATTAAGAAACACTTGTGAAGGTCACAGTCCAGGGACATGGGCACACTAAATAACTGAGATTTAATAAGATTATAGGGTACTTCCACACCTCACCACATCTTACTGCCACTCAACAGGACTCCAGTATAATAACAGTGGAGAACAGCTCCAAGAGTGGCCAGGTCCCGACTCTATTTAGGGAGGAGTCCTTAGGGAAACCTAAAGACAAATACAGGGACACTACAGGAGTTTGAAGGTTCTGGCACCTACAGCCACAGCAAATATTAAACACAGGCTAGTTCCTAGACAGATTCATATAGAACCTCCCAGTGAAGGCCTACTTACTTCAGTTCCTATTAGTCAATACACCATGTCCAGCTTCCAACAAGAGAATTATAAGGCATGCCCAAAGCCAAGGAAAAAAGAAAACATAGTCTGAAGAGACAACGTAAGCATCAGAACCTGACTCAGATACATTACAGACGTTGGCATTATCAGACCAGCAATTTACAGTAACTATGATTAATATGTAGAAGGCTCCAATGGGCAAGTAGACCACGTACAAAACCAGGTGGGCAATGTAAGCAGAGAGATGGAAATCCCAAGAAAGAATCCAAGGCCAGGCAGTGAGGCCTCAGTGGGGTTCAGTAAGCTGACCCTAGTGTTGGTGGTGGAGTGGGCTGGTGCTGGACAGGGCAGTGAGGACAAGCAGAGGCCGAGAAGGCTGCCAGCTACGCCAATAAGGTACAGGGAGCACCACCTGGGGGTGGGGTTGGGGGAGAAAGGGGATGGGAGACTAAGTTGAACTAACAAAGGAAAGTGGGTTTCGGAGCCAAATAACGTAAGGGAAATACCCAGGTCCTCACTGGGTATACAAAGGGCCCTGCTCAGATCAGAATAAAGCATCTGCAGCTCAGTGCCCTCTGGCTACCACGCTGCCTCCAGCTTGGGAAGAGGTTCTGGTTCCTGGGAGTCGGCCTCAGGAGAGCAGTTGGGATTCCATGAGGTTGTCAGAGAACAAAACATGCCGCTTTCTCAGCAGGAGAGCCTCAACGCCCACAGCCTCCCAGGGGCAGAACTCAAACACACCACATGCGCACGCTGTATGCGCAGACACGGGTCTGGGTGGTTGGTAGTTTCCTGGGAGGTTCGTGCTTTTTGACTGAGTTGGTTGGCTGAAAAAAACAAAACAAACAAACAAACAGAAAAAAGCCCAAATCTTCCTTTGCCACGCTCAGATATGGCAGGACCAGAATGAGCGTGTTTTCTGTATTTTTCCTCTTTAGCCAATAGGGGCCGGCTTTCAGTGGGATTTCTGAACCATTATTTAAATTTGAATTTTAGACTTTCATGTAGAGGTGCAGAAAATGACACTTTTTTTTTTAAAGGAAACTCAAGCCCACAGAGCAGTCTTTTGTTTTAAGGCTGGTTCTGGAACATCACCAACAAGCCCGGGTGTGCCAACCCCAGGCTGCCTCTGAGTAGAGTTTTCAATTCCCAAGCATGTGGTTTTGTTTGTGGCATTTCTTAAAATGTTGAATAATTAACAAGACTCTGGCTTTGGGAAAACTAAGCTTGTTGACCACAGAGCATTGTTAGAAAGGATGCCAATGCACTGAAACAGGCACCGGCTGGGGTTTTCCCATACAGTCCTCTCTCATCTGCCAGATAGAAGAGCACAGTTAAGAATTACACCATGCCAGTCATTTACTGAGCACCTACTATAAGCCAACCACGCGAGATACATCATTTCTAATCTTTACATGACAGGATATTAAAAGAAGACTCTTTTGACTCGGTTTTCACAAAGGTAGCAGCATGTTGGTTATGAGGAGAGGGAATGAGAGAGACCTCACCACACGCAGGATTTGCAGTGGACACAAAGACATACCCGTTCTGTCTACCGACTCCCTTACCTGGTTTGAAATGATGAAAGATGGGGAGAAGACTGGTAAAGAGAGGGGCGGTGGCACCTGCTAGTGGCTAGCCTCAAGGGACTCTCAGACCTTAGGTCTTAGCCACCTCCAGACCCGAGAGCACAAAATAACCTGCCACGTGATAACTCTGGGGTTTTCCTACGTAGGCCCCACCTCCCCTTCCATGATCCTGGCGGCCGATCAGAAAGGAGGAGCAGCTTGGGAGCAGGAGACAGAACGTGAGGCGGCAGAGAGCAGAGAGACAGCCTCTCCCTGCCCGCGGTTCCCGGAAGCAGGCCTGAGCTCGCGAGGGAAGCTAAGAGTTTGGGATTGCTAAAAAGGACTGGATTTTTGTAATTGCTGAATTGAGGCTGTATTTGTAGTCTTTACACCATCAATTGTCTATGTGTGAGCAGAGTACATATGGGCCTGCAGGACTTGGCACTCACAGGCGTGGGGAGACCACCCCCTCCCCCTCCCATCCCCCAGGAGTCACATTTAAAGGGACGTAAGATTAACAACTAAAGCATGTTTTGATCACAGTGCATCTTCATGCTTGTTTAGCACACCAGTTACAGCAACAGCACCACCAACTATGTGGGATTATGTCCCCCATTTTATGGATGGGAAAACGAAGGCCAGAGAGGTTAAATACTAGAGCTGGGACTTAGTTTTCGATTTCCCTGTCCTTCAAGCTGCATTATGCTGTAGTACTTTTGGTTCTTATGCCAAAGCGGGGGGGAGTTACGATTTTTTTAAAGCCAGGGGTATTTTGTTTGTTTCATTCTCGTCTGCATGAAACCCATAGGAACGCAGTGTTCCTTCTGCATCCACAGCCTCCCGGGCACACACAGGGCACTGGGGCTCTCTCCATCTCAAGGGTCTGTTCATCCACATCGAAGCCTGAATTAATAAGTCAGGGAATTGAAGAGCCCAGGTTTTTTAATACACTGCAATTATTTATTATAACATTAAACTGATAGATTCTGTCTGAAAAATATAATTTAAGACCAGCTACAAAATCAAAGCGTATAATTGCAATCTTCGTCACTCAGAACGAAACAGTATCCAGCATATAGAAAAATTTACCCATTCAAAACAAAAAAGACAACCCACAATAAATTGAAAAGAAATTGGGAGAAAAAGAGCCGAGTTTTTGCTTTATAACATCAGTCACGGAGTTTTCTTTCTCTGTCTACAAATAACAAGGGTACCAAGTCCATTTTCCATTTGCACACAACTTGAGGTAAGAGACTTCTCAGCAACCTTCCCCTTCCAGAACCTCAGTGTGTGCCTGCGTCTCTCTCACACAGCTCCCCACTGATGTCACCCCTGGGTGGTGGATGGATAACAGGGATGAGGGGCTCAGCCACCCTAATGATAATACCTGTAAGGGGGGAGGGGGAGCTCTAGTTTTTTCCTCCTGTGAGTCTTTCTTCACTGCTCGGTCAGAACACTTCACTTAAGCAGTTCTCCATGACACCAGCTGTCCTAGGATTTAACTGAGTTCAAACACTACGTATGGCAGATCCCGCAGGGTAAGGGCTCCGTCCCACAAGGCTGCCCCACTTCAGACGCCAAAGAGTACAAGTAGTAGGTCCGAAGGGTACCCCCAGCTTCTGTCAGGCTTGCCACAAGCCTCAAATTCCCACAACGCCCTCCAGGATCGATGAATTTGCTACAGTGGCTCAGGGAACTCAGGGAAACATTTACATTTACCAGTTTATAAAGGATATGATAAAGGATAGAGAGGACAACCAGATGAAGAGATATAATAGGGGGAGGTCCGGGAGGGTCCCAGGTGCAGGAGGTCTGTCCCTGGGGAGTTGAGTGTGTCACCCGCCTGGTACATGGGTGTGTTCGCCAACCTGGGCGCTCCCTGAACCCCATACTTCTGGAGTTTTATGGGGTGCTTCATCACAGAGGCATGATTGATCAGTAGCTTCATTTCCTGCCCTCCTCCCTCCTCAAGAGAAAGGGGGGGGGGCGCTGAAAATTCCAAGCCTCTGATCATGACTCAGTCTTTCCGGTGACCAGTCCTCATCCAGGAGCCCAGCCAGAGTCACATTCGGACAAAAGACACTCCCACCACCCAGGAATTCCAAGGGCTGCAGGAGCTCCACGCCAGGAACCGTGGGCAGAGACCTACAGATTTTCTCTGATCTCGTGCTACCCTTCCTGCACGCTCACTTGTGCCAGGGGCTCTACACTCACGAGGGAAGCACCGATTGTTCCCATTTCACAGAGAACAAGAAGCAAAGAGGCGGTGACTTGCCCAAGGTAAGGGATCCACCCTCACTCTGTCCACCGGATCCTACTGCCTCCAGTGAGTCCTGGCATTCAAGTCTCAGGCCTGCTGGCCCAGGTGCCAGCCTGTGACCAAAGCACACCCATCACCCATGTGCCCAGCCTGGAGCACAGCTCCGCCCCGCCCCCTTTCAGGACCAGTAACTGGGTCAGCCTCTCTCCTCCCCTCCACACTCCCAATCAAAGTTGTTCATGCACTAGAAATAAATGCAAAGTGAGCTAAAATTAGTTTAGCTTCATTCTCCAAAGGCCATCTTTCCCTTTCCTTGCAGGGAATGGATTTACATAACTTTATTCTGAGAGGAGATAATCACTCAGCCTTTGAAAATAACAACAACAGCCTCTTTAAATATGGATGTTTTGCCCTCCGGGTCACCTCCACAAACTGTCAGCAGCTCTGCTCTGGGCTCTTTGTTCTCGCCTCCCAAACGGGGAGGCAGGTAAAACAGGAAACAAGCAGCACAGGAAAGCAATGGAGTATTCTTCCACAGCCGCACCTTCCTAGTCTACTTGGCACCCATTAGACCAGCGGTTCTCAACCTGTGGGTCGCGACCCCTTTGGCAGTCGAACGACCCTTTCACAGGGGTCCCCTAAGACCATCCTGCATA
The DNA here is from genome assembly GCF_000327345.1 of Myotis davidii. Classification (NCBI taxonomy): domain Eukaryota; kingdom Metazoa; phylum Chordata; class Mammalia; order Chiroptera; family Vespertilionidae; genus Myotis; species Myotis davidii. Next base: position 7,665,427 of record NW_006293700.1, on the reverse strand, counting down.
TCAGATATTTACATAACGATTCACAACAGTAGCAACATTACAGTTATGAAGTAGCCACGACAATAATTTTATGGTTGGGTCACAACATGAGGAACTGTATTTAAAGGGCCAGAAGGTTGAGAACCACTGCATTAGACCAACTGAAATTAAAGGGGGCCCCAAATTATCTTCTAAAGAGATAAACCTGTGTAGGCAGGATTACGCAACATCAGACACGCTGGGTCCATGGCCAGATGGGTCGGTCTCTTTGCCCCTTTCTAACCGTGACCTTTCCCCTGTGGAAACGGAGATACTAATACAGAGCCTGGTGCAGTGGTCTCAGAGGTTACAGTGCTTTGGGTTTTGCTGTGTGTGTTTTGCAGAGGAGATGGTTTTAGGGTTGCGTGAGTTCGGGGACTGGTTGAGAAAACACAGTGGTGGTTCCAAGGACTGGCTCTCTTACCTTGAATTATAACCTATTGTGGCGGCTGGCACGGCCAGGGCATACTCAGCCCCAGGGCGCCTCATGTGCCAGCTCAGCCTGGTTCAGTGACCCTGAGAGAGGTCGGTGAAGGATTAAGAAGACAGACAAGAGAA
>NW_006293700.1:7659551-7664547 GCF_000327345.1 Myotis davidii | reverse complement strand
GCCCAGCGGGCCTCCCTCCCCAGCAGCTTTAAGGACACGCGGTGAGCCAGCACGGCCATGGCATACTCAGCATCAGGGCGCCGCATGTGCCGCTCCAGCTCAGCCTGGTTCAGTGACCCTGAGTGGGGGCGGTGAAGGAGGGAGAAAAGACAGGCAAGAGAATGAAAGTTGGGTCTCAGTGGGACGCTGCTCTCAGATGGAGAGACAGCGCCACGGACTACGAGCCGTGTCTTTATTTTATAGCAGATTCCACCAGGCAAAGTAAGGGCGTGGTCAGATGTTTAGAACATTCTCGTGGGTTTCAATTCTACTCAACTACATGCACCTGAACTCTATCACTCAGGCACGTGGGGCCACGTGATCGGACCACAGGTTCAAGCTCACAGCTACAGCTGTTGGCTATAATTGTGCTGGGAGGGCTCTGCCCTCCAAGCTGGGACTTGCATGTGGCAATGAGAGGACTGTGCCCTCTCCTCAGTCCAAGGCTTGGATCTGTCCAAAACACTGTACCCGTGCCCCACATCCTATGGGCTTGTTGGCTGGTTGATGTTCTCAGGACGTTCCACCTTCTCTGTTGCAGCGTAAACCTCATGGTGACTGAGCTGGTTTTCTGTGTGAGCCAGATGCCCAGACTGTGTGTGTGGGTTATGGGGTTTCTTTCCTAGATATGTACGTCCCCTTGCAGGAGTTGGATGTTCCCAGGCGAGGCTCCAGAAGGGCAGTGGGTGCTCTGGGTGACTCTCTGGGGACCCCCTTTTCTCGAGGAACATACTCAGTCCTCAGGCTCAGTCCCTGTGCCTCCCATCCTTACAGGCTATGGATGGTTTTTCTAGAAGTGTCTACCTGACCCACGGTGGGCTAATAAAATCCCTTCCCTGGAATTTGGAATTTTCAAGACAGGGGCAGAGAATGGGGCTCCTGTGCATGTAGCCCCAACACTGAAGACCAGCGACCTGCTGCGGAGTCCTTTCCATTGTCTGACACACACTGCTTCCATTCCTTCCTTAGGTATTTGATGAAATTTATCAGTGACACCATCTGGCCTTGTGTGAACATATTTTTAGATTATGGATTTAATTTCTTTAATAGATATGGCATATCTGGTCCAAAGAAGTTGTCTAGTTGCAAGTTACTGGCATAAAGTTCTTTATAATATTGCCTTATCCTAATGTCTTATTCCCTCATTTTATTCGAAACATTAGCCATTTTGTTTTCTCTGTCTTTTTATTTTTGGCTTTGTTAACTTTTCTGTTTGTTTTCTATAGTTGTTAACTATTTTATTGATCCCTGAGCTTTTGTTATTTTTCTTCCTTGTACATTGGGTTTATTTGCTTTTCCTCTGCTAACTTTTAAAGATGGAGATTGGATAATTCGTTTTAAAGCCTTTGATTTTTATTGAGATGTAATTGTGAACTAGCATTGTGTGAGTTTAAGGTGTACAACATGTCCATTGCTATATAATTACCACTTAACATTAGCTAACACATCTACTACATTACAAAATTCTTTTTTTGGTGAAAACTGAAGATTTGGTTTCTTAGCAACCTTGAAGTTTATAAAACAGGATATTGACTGTCCTCGCTATGCTGTGGGTAAGATCTCCAGGACTTATCTACCAGTTTCAAATCTGTCCTCAGTCCTCTCCCCAACCCTCACCATAATATAACTGGATTTCTCTCCTTTTCTGTTAGTTTTGACCAGTGTTTGCTTCAAGAATTTTGAACCTTTGTAATTAGGCACATGCTCGTTTAGGATTGTCATATCTTAATGAATGGATACTTTTATTATTTAGAAGTGTCTATTTTTATCTCTAGCAATACTCTTTATCTTGCCATCAACTTTGATATGAATACAACACACCAGATCTCTTGTGCTTAAATTTTTCATGGCGCAAGCTTTTTCTATCCTTTTGCTTTAAATCTGTGCCTTTGTATGTAAAATGCATCTTTTACAAAGAGCATCTAGTTGGATCTTGCTTTTTCATCCAGCTGGACAATCCCTGCCTTTTCATTGAAGTGCACAGTCCATTTTTATTGAATGTGATTACTTATACGGCTGACATTTTGCTATTTGTTTTCTATGTCACATGTGTCTTTCATCCCTCTGTTGAGACTTCCCTAAGCTAAGCTAAGGGCACACCACCTGTCAGAGCGGGACTGACATCATCAGAAGGCTCGGCTCTTGGGAGAAGTGCCTTCTTCCCAACTCAGTGTTACTCCGGGGTGGCAGCCCTCCCTACTGTCCACCTAAAAGCCCCTCCTCTTTGGAGGACTGTGAACCTCACTTTATTCCCCTCTAGTCCTTTGGGAACCCCTAAAACTCTCCTCAGACTCTTAGGCTCAGCTTTTGTTTTTGGAATCAAGAGTCTGAGTAGTAAAGGGCTCCATTTCCCAACCTCACTCTCCCCTGGCTTTGTCAGTTCTCTTTGGCTCAGGGGGTTCCTGATGCCTTAAATAGGCCTTCTTTATACTTTGTCTAGGTCTTCTCGTGGTCCTCAGGGGAAGGTCCCACACAACCTTGGCAGTGATTGCTGAAAGAAAACTCATTTTCATTATTATTTAACCCCTTCCCCAATAATTTTTTTGTTAAAAACGTTTCTTTTTCAGACTAATTTTTTTATTTTGGTTCTATATAGTATTTTTGATGCTGGTTATGAAAACAGTTTGTAATTATTTTTTCTTCCTATTTTTGTGGTTAAGAATAGTATTTCCTCAGAAAGTTTCTAGATGAAATTATTTAGAATGGTACGTATGTAGCTGGTTTTTGAAGGTAAAGTTTTTAGACGAGTATACTCGTCGACGACTGAAAAAAGAACATTTTGTGAAAACGTGTATACACGTTTCTGCCGGGGAAGGGATTAAAGAAAAACCGATTCAGGGATGCCGTGGTCTCATCTGGAAATCTGCCCTGTGTTAACTGCTATACAACGTGGGAAAGTCAGTCCCCTGCCCCGAGACCTGGGTTCCACCACTGGCCAAACACTCAAAAATATCTCCTCCTTCATGTGTTTTGGGGACCTTACAGGGTTAAACCTGAAAAGGGTTTTCCTTTTTTCTGTTGTCAGATTTTTTTTCCCTTCAATTTTATGGCATGAACCTGAGCCACCAGTCGTTATGTAATTAAGTTTCCAAGGCAGTTACTGATTTTTATTACCAGGAAGGGTCAATTTATTTGGTTTAATCATAGTGTTATCAACAGCAAAACATAATTTTGTTCTGGGCCCATCTCTCTCTACAAATATAATTTTTATTTATTTTAGTCAAGGTTTATTGCCTAATCAGTGTGTTATATTTATGTTGTTGCTTTCTTGAGGTTGGAAGGAGTGACATGATTTATTTATTTACTTTTAGAGTTTGGTTACACTGGAAATATACAAGGGACTTTTGGTTTCAATCATCTGAATCAAGCTTTTTATCACTTTATGGATTGCAATTTTGATTTTTTTAATTTAAAAAAGAATGTAATATAAGAAAGCAGCCAAAGCAAATAGAACCCAGAAGGAAGGGAGGGAGGAGAGAAGTTGGCTCGGAGGATGGAGAATGAGGCTGAAAGAGACTTTGAGGGACAGTGTTTGTTATGGGAAGGGCAACGGGCTAGGGTTAGGAGACTTGGGGAATCAGGGCGTCTCCTAACAAGCTGTGAGGATGGGGCGGTCCCAGAGTTCAGGGAGGTGACAGCGGGAAGGAGGACATTTCTGAGCAAAGTCCGTGTCCAGAGAGGCGGAGGGTCTCTCCCAGCTACGTGAGGGGACTTCCAACGAGTAGACATCCCAGGCCTTCCTTGCGCCTACTCTCAGATCAACCTACCAGTAACCTCCTGTCTCTGGCCTTCAGTTTTATATTTGTGAAATGAGGAGATTAAAACCCTATTTCTTTAAGGCCCCTTGTAAGGGCTAAAATCTCAAATGTTTGAAGGGATTTTTAAGGTATAACTCAGTTTTAGGAGCTCTGGGAACCCTTTGGAACTGATGTAAAATTTCACGTTTGTGTACAAATGTGCATTTTGGGGGGTGAAAGTTTTCTTAAAGCTGTTATTTGATTCTAGGATGTTCCATTAGTGCAAAAGACTAAGAAAAAGTGAATAATTAGTCATAATTCCTAGCAATAATTTAACAAGCATCTTAGTGATTATCTTTTGTGATCATATGAGCACATACATCTGAGAAATGTTTAGTTAGTAAATCACCAACAAAATCTATCCTGTTTCTCCCGGGATGGGCTTAACTGCAGCAAGTGTCCGAAATTCTGGGTTCGAGCCCTCCCTCTGGTACCTGGCAGTGAATCTGACCCCCGTCTCCTCAACCAAGAAATCCAAGAAACAGCTTTAACAGAACACACCCTGCTTTCTTCTCAGGATTGTTCCCTCCGCTGATAAACATCACACACGGCCTGGGAGTTAGGAACATGGGCTACAGCTGTGAGGGACTAACAGCGGCTCCCTCGAACAGGCAGACCAGCTGGGAAGCTGTGCATTCGGTTTCTCTGGGGTAAATGTGCTACTAGTGGGGTTGAGCAGTGGGAGATATGTACTGTGATGCACCTCAGATGGGAACCTGAACAAATGGCTTGATTTCCCCTCCTTTTCTTTCTTTCTTTTTTAAAAAATATTTTTATTGATTTCAAAGACGAAGGGAGAAGAGAAACACCAATGATGAGAGAGAATCATGGGTCAGCTGCCTCCTGCACCCCCCTCCCCCACTGGGATCGAGCCCCCATAATGGGCATGTGCCCTGAGCGGAATCCAACCTCCCCTCCTGGTTCACAGGTCGACGCTCAACCACTGGGCACCGTGGCCGGGCTCCTTTGCTTCTCTGTGTACGAAATTGAACCAAGGGGGTAAGAAGTATCTAGCCAAGCCACGTGCACACGGTGCTTCCTGAATGCAGAAGGGACGGAGGCGGACACGGCGGGGGTTCTCTAAAGGGGAGCCGTGTGCATTTTGCGAATCGATCTCTGGCTTTGGGGACATCTGGCACGGGCTTCCCAGAGGCTGCCGG
>NW_006293700.1:7659002-7659336 GCF_000327345.1 Myotis davidii | reverse complement strand
GGGAAAGGGGGGGGGCGGGGAAGGGGAGGAGGGCGCACATAACCTCAGAGATGAAGGAAGAATAAAATCCGTGGGTTTTTAGTAAGAACCGTGATTATGAAGCCAAAACAGGCAGCGATTTGTTCTTTTAACAAGTGCAGCCTCTGGAGCCTGAAGAGTTAGCCGTGACCCGCGTGGTTCAATATGAAGAGATAAAGAGGTAGAAAAGAAAATTACAAGAAACAGACGGGAACAAGAAGCACCCTGTGCGTCTAATAGGAATGAAAAAGGACAAAATACCCCGCTGGGGAGGGATGTGGGAAGATTCCTCACCTCAGACATTTTCAGAACGGAA
>NW_006293700.1:7658177-7658958 GCF_000327345.1 Myotis davidii | reverse complement strand
AGGAGCCCTACACCCGCAGCAGTGCGAGCCTGGGGGAAGGGGGGTGGGGCAGGGAAGGGAAGGAGGGCGCACATAACCTCAGAGATGAAGGAAGAAAGAATAAGCAAATAGACAATTTCACAGCCACCAGAGGGGAGGCGGATCACGCCAGCGTCCCAATAGCCACGTGAGGTGACAGGAGACCAGGGCGGCCCAGCCTCAGCGAGTGGAGGACAGAGATGAAGGAAGAATAAAATCCGTGGGTTTTTCCTTTCTTCCTGCAAAAGTTTGGAATTTGACTTGCCTAATTTTGGCCATTTTTACCAATACCTAGTGGCTTTTAGAGACAATATCTTTATATGTTTTTATTGATTTTTGCTGAGAGAGGGAAGTAAAGGGAGGGAGAGAGAGATCATTGTGATAACCCAACACTGACCAGCTGCCTCCTGCACACCCCGCACCCAGGAATGAGCCCACAAGCCAGGCATGTGCCTAATCAGGAATAGAACCCGAAACCCTTTGGTGCCCAGGATGCCCAACCACCTGAGCCACGCGGGCCAGGGCACAAGGACAGTATCTTAACCTGGAAGAATAAAGTGACGGTGGGGTTGAGCTGTAACTCATAGGGCAGGTGGAGGGGAGCAGGAGGGGCTGAGCCGTGGTATTTGGGGAGCAGGTGGCTTTCCCGCAGCCACCACGTTACCGGGGTGCTGCCTGTTGGGAGGGCCCCCGGGTGGAGGGGCCCGTCTGGTGTGACCGTCTGGTCTGCGTGTTCAGGCATTTCTTGGCTCCAAGACAGAGC
>NW_006293700.1:7652384-7657962 GCF_000327345.1 Myotis davidii | reverse complement strand
CCCGCCCGCCTCTCAGCCTCTCCCTGACATCTCATCAGAGAGGAACTGGACTCCCTGCTGGCTCGAGTGTTTACTGCCTGGCTTTTCTAGGTCTGAGTCCCGTTTCTTAACTGAAGGACTTTTGTCATTTTTAAAGTGTTTTTCCCCTTCGTCTAAAGAGAAAGAGAAAGTGAGTTTCTATCAGGCACCAGAGGAGAAGCGGTTGGAAGCTTTGCTGTTCAGTCCTAGCAGAGACCAGGCTCATGCCGTCACGGTCCCAGGGCCAGAACACGAGGAGTGGGTGGAGGTGGTCGGGGTGCCTGCAGCATCACTGTCCACCCTACACGCCGGGGGGCAAGTTCCTCAGCCACGGCCTTGGCCCCTCGGGTGCAGGGAATTGGAAGAACACGCGAGTGACAGTCGGTAGATGAGACCTGCTTTATTGCAAACAAAGCAGCCAAAAGCTGACCGTCGGTGGCACCTTATATACCTGCTCAAACAAGCGTCCTCCTGCCAATTAGTGACGCCTGTGCTGAGTTAACCTAAGCCGGTTACATAAGGGTGCGCTTGCGCAGTACGCAGAGTGGTACTACTGTGTGTGTGCCTGCACACGTGCGGAGGGGGAATGGGCCTTTAGCCTCCCGTGTGCTGTGTTCGGGGCCCCACAAGACGTCTCGGCCTCAGTCCCAGGCTAGATTAGCTTTTCATCTCCGGGTCTCCAGTCCCCAGCACAGAGGTGATGGAGGTGGTCAGGAAATGCTTTTCAATAAATGGATGGATGGATGGGTGGATGGATGGATGGATGATGAATTTCTTCAGTTTCTAGTTGCATTGGTTTCTGTGTTTCCTGGCACCTCAGGCGAACAGGTCAATTCCTGGATATGCTATTGCAGGTCTTTGGACATTCCCTGCAGTGTGCAGAGCGCCCACCCTCACTCTTTTTGATCACGCACCCTCCCCAGGCTCCACTTTGAATGAAGAGTCTTAGGACATTTGAGGCCATGCGTTCAGAAAGTAGCTGAATTGAGAGCCAAAATCCATCTCTTAGGATTCTCTCCTCCGCTAAGCAAATAATAGAGCATATTATGTCTTCAGCTCAAAAGGTGGGAAATGCTACTTAACTGCAGACATAACATTAAATCACAATTTCAAGTCAGAGAAGGTACCGGGGAGGACAATATAGTCTGTGTTTTGAGAAAGTCCTGATAAGAAGGACGGTTGATTATGATTGAGAAGGGGAGGGTAGTGAATCAGATACTTCCTTTAACTTGCAGGACTACCCCTGGGTAATCTCAAGGTCATCAGGGTAAACTTGGAACACGTTTCTACTTTCCCTTACAGCCTGCGCCAGCCCTCCGAGGGGAGGCCAGGTGGAAGCAGAGCCCAGGCCACCCCACACGTTTGTCTCTGAGTCCCACTCAAGCGGCCGGTGCCGGATCCTCCAGAGAGACCTGCATTGCCAACATCCTGCAGGGCTCGGGGACAAAGCAGCTCCCTGCCAGGGCGTTGAGCCGGAGGGGGGCATTGTCTGCTGTCAGCTGGGCCACAGCCCAGCTCTGGCACAGAGGCGCTCGCAGCCATTGTAGGAGGAATTGCAGCCCTGGGAGATGGCAGTGGTTCCAGCTGAAAACACAGGCTTTGTGAAAAATCAATTCGCTGAAAGCTAATTTACTGAAAGCCAACTCACCAAATGACCAAGGCGCTGAATTATTGAAGAGTTTTTAGGACGTTTTAGTTTCACCCTTACCCCGTCCCTGCCCCTGCTTCTATGTGAGCGACGCTGATGTGGGGGAGGGGGCGAGAGAATGTCCTTAAACATGGGTTACCACAGTCTACTCTTTGTGGACTTCTGTCCTCCTCTGTTCCCAAATCTGGCCCGTTCCTGCCTCTTGCTCCACCTTCCCTCTACCATTTAAACTCAAATGGGTGTGTTTTTCCTTAAAAGTCATTTCAGATCCCCTGTAATTTTGGAGACATGCAGGCCACAGAAAACCTGACTAATAGGTTAGGGTCCCCCACACCCCTTTGTAAAAACTTTGGCTTCAGTCCCCCTGTGGAGAGACGGCTGCGGTAGCTCCAAGCATCACATCTACATCCCAGAAAGGAACCAAAGGGTAAGATCAAAGGCAGAAAGCTGGGCCACACCTTGTGTCAGGGACCCCAGAGCATTTGAAAAGCCCCAGCCAGCAGACTTCTTCATACCTGTGACTGGCCAACACTTGTCGCACAGCCGCACCCATCCCACCTATGCCCACATGTCTGTCTGTTCCCGCCCTTGAAGCTGGAGGTGAAATGATGGTGGGTGAACTATCCTAGGCCTGGTTTAAGGTTTTATGTAACAGCTTCTAGGGCTGTGTGAGGGAATAAGAGTTTTTAGGTGGTTGTGATCTTATAGACCGAATTGGGCCTAGAGTCCCAATTTGGGGGTTATTACGATGACTGCGATCCCATTTCTACCCATCAGTCATGAGGACTGAGGAAACTCAGTAGACAAGGATGAATAAATAAGGCAGGATGACAAGCTCATATCGATTCTAGGGTCAGATAAAATGTATCTGAATCACAGACGTACCAAGTGCATGGGACCTGGCAGAGGAAAGGGGGCCCCCTCCTGGTGGGGAGGCCCAACACGAGGAGAGCCTGGTAAACTTCTAATGCTTATTTTTAAATGGCCACCAGTGCACCACAAACTGACACCTGTGCAAATTTACTTCTACTCAGTGGCCACCCGCTGGTGCCCCTGCATGCGGGGCCCTAACCGCTAAGACTCCCGCTGTGCTCCCTGAACCCCACAGGAAGAAGAGGGCTGCCTGCCTATTTCCTAGGAGCCCCAAGTGAGTGCTTAGAGCCATAAGTGGTCCCGGAGAAGGCGCTCTGGAAAGCCATGAAAATGATTCACTGCTCTCTGAATTTTGTTGTTTTATTAAAAACCAGTCAGCTTACAGTTAGCAAGCACTTTCATTAAATCATCGTAAGCATCACGAAGACTGGTACAGACAGAACATTGGATAATTCTTCAGAGAGAAAATAGTCTCTCGCCGGCATACTGTAATGTCATAGCTATTGTGTTGGGAATAAAGAGAAAAGATAGTTTTGAAACCAAACAGAGCTTCCCTGTAATTAACTCTGGCACCTAATTATTTGATCTGTAACTGGGAACAGTCATACCCGCGTATTGCAAGCGTTACTATTATTCCCCAGCATCTGGTTCTCCTCTACTTCTGAGTTCATGGGGGAGGGCACGGCAGTGTCCTGCTCTCTGGAAGTTGGGCGTGTCCACGTGACTCCTGTTGACCGAGGAAATGTGGGTGGAAGTGTCTTAGTTAATTCCAAGAGGCAGCATGCCATAGTCACTGCTGGAGACTCATTGCTCTATTTTTTCTGGCCCAGCAGTTGTGGAACTGGTGTCGATTTGAAGGGTCCATATGATCAGAGCAGCCTCCCCATTTTTCTGCCCCCCTATTCTTTGTGGGGGCTTCCATCGTCAAGGTTGCCTCATGATTCAAGATAACTGCTGGCGCCCCAGCCATCACATCCACACCCCAGGTGGGATGAAAAACGAAGAGTCTGTCAGTTGAGTGAACCCTCCTGTGAGCCCTACCACTGAGCTCTGCTCACATAGCCTTGGCTGCCCCCAGTCTCAGGAGATGAAGGTCGCTCTCTCTGAGCTCAGCGCATGGCTGCCCCCAGTAGAGCTGGACCTCTGTGACCGAGAAAGAAGGTGAACATGGAAACCTGGTATGCAGCCAGCAGGTTCTGCGATGACCCTTCTACCCTGCCTCTTCCTCACAAAATTCACTTCCAAACCTAAGTTCTATGTCTGACCTAGAAAGAGCCCAGGTAAGCCAGCCACGTGCCTCAGTGGTTGAACATCTGTCTGTGAACCAGGAGGCTGCGGTTTGATTCCTGGTCAGGGCACATGCCCGGGTTGTGAGCTTGATTCCCGGTGTGGGGCGTGCAGGAGGCAGTCAATCAATGATTCTCTCTCATCACTGATGTTACTATCTCTCTCTCTCCGTCTCCCTTATTCTGAAATCAATAAAAATACTTAAAAAAAAAAAGAGTTCAGTTAACTGTCTGCACTCCAGAGGTGGTTTCTGCATTGGGGTGGGGAGATTCTCATCACAAGAAGTGGCAAAATGAGAAAGAAAATGTCAAGAAGATCTGGGGTAGCACAAATGAGAGATTTCTGTTACATTTTCTTAACATCAAACGTGATGATTCAAGTAAAAGGAGACTTAGACATCTGCAGTGTTGTATAAACCACATTTGAGATATTTCAGGGGTTTGGCTGAACCCCTAAGGCATGGGTGAGCCTTCAAAACTTACTAAGGGATTTTCTGAGTGGAGGCAGCCCCCCCCCCCACCTTAAGTCAGTCATTAGCCTCTCAGAAAGGAGAGGGCAGGGGCAGGAGAGACGGTTCTGGACTTGGAGCTTAGATCTGTTACAAATGGGCTGGCTGGTTTTGGAAATACTGGAGCTGTGTTCTTGTCTGCAAAATGAGACAGTTGGGAGAATTAGTGAGAAAATATGGGTATTACTTTGTTATCTACAACAGCATTCAGCAAACGGCAGTTGTTTGTTCCTTAAATAGTAAGTAATCATTAATTTGGATGCTAATCGATGTAAGACAGTAAACGAGGTACCTTATGAATGTTCCTCTACCTCTATCCCCAGTAAAGACCACCACCCACCACCACACATGCCCGCACACAGACACTCCTATAGGATGGATATTATCTTCACGTTGTTTATCAGAAAGACGCCGTTCAGAGTGGTTGAGTAACTTGGTCAAGGTCACACAGCTAGTGTCTCTGCCCAAGTTTCACTGCCATTACATCAGTTTTTCCACAGTACAGTGATTCAGAGAAAATTAGAATGTTCTCTTCCCAAATCGCCCTTTACAAGTCATGGAGAGCAGAGACAATCAAGTGTTCCCTCTTGGTTTGGAAGGAACTACGTACTGCTGTGCTAAAGGAAAGCTGGATTCGGTCTGACTTGGAAACTCCCGAGGCACAGAGGTGGGAAGTAATGGCAGCGGCTTTTCCTCACCGTCTCTGCATGTGCCTCATCCATCCATTGTGCTGGAGAGATTTTCATGAGTCAAGGAGGGATAGAATCCCTCTTTTTGTTTCCTGAGACAACTGTCACCTAAGAGGCTGAACAACAGATGGAAACATCTTGTTCCAGAGAGAAAAGTGTCTGTGGGGCCTCCTTCTTTCATTCGCCATAATCATCCCCCCAACCTCCAAAGCTCCACTGAAATGACTTCCAAACTGGGCTGAATTGCGAGACCTGGGTGAGGATTCTCAGTGTGGTAGACAGAATAATGCCTCATCTCCCCACCTCCCCCAAAAAATCCATGTCTTAATTTCTAGAATCTGTGAATATGTTACAAGGCAAAGAGTCTTTGAGGCTGAGTATGGACCTTGACATGGGGAGATTTTCCTGGGTGATCTGGGTGAGTCCAATATAATCACCTGGGTCCTCAAAAGCAAGAACTTTTCTGACTATAGTCAGGGAGAGAATTGACTGCAGAAGACAAGCACAGAGAGATGTAACATGGCTGGCTTTGAAGATGGAGGACGGGGCCACAAG
>NW_006293700.1:7634437-7652362 GCF_000327345.1 Myotis davidii | reverse complement strand
CTCTGGGAGCTGGAAAAGGACAGGAAACAGATTCTCCCCAGGAGGGAAGACAGTGATGATATTGGGATGTTCTTTCTGCTCCCACTGTTTTGTCCTGGTTCCATCCTTCAGTCTGTAATTACATTTGTGTGTGATTATTTGATTAATGTCTTCTCTCTGTTAAACTCCATGCCCCATTAGAGCAGAGACTTCCTTTATCTGATTGTGTACTTTTGTGTTCCCAGTGCTGAACCCCACACCTGGGATGAGGATGGAGTGCAGTAACTATCTGCTGAATAAATAAACACCAACTGGCCCTGGCTGTGAAGTCAACCCTGCATTTGCCATTTACGTGTCTTTTAAGAGAAAGAGCAAGAAAGGCGCCAAATGTTTCAACTACTGAAGACACAGAATTGGATGTCCTATTGTGTGGGTTGTTTGGTGGTGGTGTTGTTGCTGGAATTAATTTTGCTTTGCTTAGTTTGAGGGAAAGAATTCAAATGTAAAACACATAAACAAAACCACTAGGAAACAGATTTAAGCTGTAAAAAAACCATTAACTTGCCAAATGAATAAATTTAAATTAATCTTATTTAAGAACACAAATAGGACTATAACAACTCCTTGGGAAATTAGTTTTTAAATAGGTTTATTTTAAAACTGCAGTATCTTCAGGGCCAGGGCTGCAAAATTAGGCCTAGAACATTATTGTATTTTTTTTCATTACTGTATTTTTTTACACACAGCACAGGTAATAACCTATGTATAGAACACAAGACATAGCTGATTCCAAAATTATCTTTGCTTACCGCTTCTCACATATTTATGACGCCATCTGATCTGAAAGTGCTTCAGACACCTGTGCTCAAGGCTTTTCAGCATTTGGACATTAAAGCAAAGTTGACGAACTCTATTTAACTTGAAAGAATTGTCCATTTTTAGATTGTTTTTACTGTGGATGTGAATAAGGTGCATTGCTTAATCTAGAGTTGACTTGTCATTTCACTGTCCAGAATCTGGCGGAAAGTATGGTGCCTTACTTCCAAATCCACCCTAAAATAATAGCCTTCTTTTCCTTTTCAACAACACAGGTGTACATTGTGCTTTTCTTTTCCACTTAACAAATACCTGTTAAATTTCTACGGTGTGCAGAATTCTATGATAGTCATTGGGGCAGAGAGGCAAGGAATTGAAATCTCTGTCCTCACGTAGCCACCATTCTAGTAAATCACAAATACTGGAATCCTGTTTGTACATATCACATTCTATATATTTTTTATAAACTGAAACCTGTATAATTTTATTAATCAATGTGACCCCAATAAATTCAATAATAAAATAAAATGTTCTGATTGTGCTTTTTCTTAAACCTCATGCATGAAACATGTGCCCTACCTGGTGCTCTTCTTGGACACCCCATAATTCGGAGACAAAACAATATTTTGAGAAACTACTAGAATGCAAGATTTATGGCAATCTTTGTCTTATCTCTGTTGCATCTCCACTGCCCAGCACATAGGAGACACGCAGTAAATATTTTTAAATGAACATATTTATTAAAATTTTTACATTAAAAATAGTACATTTCTATTTTAAAAGTTTTAGGAGAAACAACAAGAAGGAAAAAAAGATACAGCTACTTAAAAATAATCACTATTAACATTTTGGCATATTCCTCCAGACATTTATGCATGTATATATTTTCTTTTTACATCAAGCTACACATACAGTTTTCTAACCCATCTTTTAAAATTTACAATGTACTCAGTGTATATATTACAGGCCCTCTAGTATTTTTGACCACCTCATTATTGGAGATGTTATTCCACACCTTCTGTAATTAATCCCACTAGGAAATGTGGCCAATGTCTTCAATGCTCTGTTTTCCAGGACTTTGGGAAAATAGGACATCATGTTACTAGGGCGTGAGTATCCAGGGCCAGAATTCAGTGAACAACTAAAGTTTAAAGTCACACTTCTTTGATGAACCAAGAACATTCTGGAATGACTTTCCATGTGGAAATAAACATCCTTTATTTTAGAACAGTTACATATGTGGCAGGCTAGCTAAAGAAATCAATAGCCATGTACTTCCGGGATCAAGAGGGGGACCCCAATCAAGCCTCCTCAATACCACCAAATAGCCCCCCTGGTAGAAAGAAGAAGCGGTGCCATATTTACTTGTGTCTGAGGCTAAACACCCCAATTCCTTTGTTCCCTTATTCTGAGAACACCGGCCCCTCACTTTCACTCCCTCCTTCAGATGGGGCAGCAGACCCAGACTGGGTTACTTTGAAGAGCCAAGGTTCACTTTCAAGAAAAACCGGCCCCACCTGACCAGTGACAGGCTGTTGTTTCTAAGACTGCTTTTGAAATTCATCTCTGCCTGGGAGTCTGACAGACCCTACCACAGATGGTGGTAAGACTAAGTGTTGAATGGCGCCAACGGTGGTCTTTCGGATCATGATCTATGGGTCGTGTCTGGTGGGCTATGTACTTGGCTGAAGAGCATTCTCATGACACTTGGGGCTCTGCCCCTGCCTCTACACACATACTCAAAATTATTTTTCATACACAAAATTTCCACTTGGAAACTGCCATAGAACATAAATCCAAATGGATTTTTCCAGAACTCACTACCACCGCCAATCACAAGCTTTGCAAGTGTTGACTTTAATGGAAAACCAGCCTCATCTCACCTCTAGACGGGAATTTCAACCGTGAAATATTTTAGGTGATTTGTATGATTTTTTCTCCAAGCTAGTTTTGCAGCCTGAATAAGTAAATGTGTTTTGTACACTGTAAGGATTAAACAAGCTTAAGATATATGGGACAGGTTGAATACCTAGTAGTTGCTAAAACGTGTTCAGTTTATTTCCCATAAAATTTTTATTTGAAAGAAAGTACTTCCAATAAAATCTCAGACACAGAATTAAACCTTTCAGAATAAAACCAGTTACATAAAGAAAACATTCAGCTAAATCAATTTGAGGTCACCGTTGATTATTTCATGTTTCCCATGGCTGAAAACATGACTTAAAGCTTATGTGTGAAAGGTGGTGACAGGGGTCAGGGTGAGGAGGGACTGCTCCTTTCCCGTCTCCTCCAAGAGCTGATCTGGCCCTAACCGGTTTGGCTCAGTGGATAGAGTGCTGGCCTGCGGACTGAAAGGTCCCAGGTTCGATTCCGGTCAAGGGCATGTACCTTTGTTGTGGGCACATCCCCAGTAGGAGGTGTGCAGGAGGCAGCTGATCAATATGTCTCTCTCATCAATGTTTCTAGCTCTCTATCCCTATCCCTTCCACTCTGTAAAAAATCAATAAAATATATATTTTTTTTTAAAAAGAAGAGCTGCTCTGTCCCTAGACATAGTGACTGGTTCTGAGCCCCTTGGGTTCATCCCATTAGCACCCAGCACAGTGCCTGCACAGAGCACCCTTTCTTCTGTATTTACAGGTGAGGAAGAAGGGAGGATTCATAGACAGGGAGGGCCCGGGTCCTCCATGATCCTCTAGGAGCCCACAACAATCTTTCGGCTGATGGCACCTGGCAAGGTGTAGATGAAGAGGACCAGGAAGATGATGAGGATGATCAGAATGAAAGCGATGATGATGTACTTCTTGTAATTCTTCCAGATGAGGTGGTACAGGCACTTGAAGGGGCTCACAAACCAGGAGAAGGAGGTGTCTGGGCGGCTGAGAGAGAAGCGAGAGAAAATTAGGGAAGGGGGCCATGTTGTCCTCATGTAGGACTCTCTAGACCTCGGGGAGAATTTCAGACTCCACTTCTCCACAAGGAGAAGCCTGCCAACAGGAGAAGACTGTGTTGCCTTAAAGCAGAAGCAACCTAACGTTTGGGGTAGTAATGATTCCTCATCATTTATAGTTTGGCCTAGAGGAGGGCAGAAGTCTAGTTAGAACCCAGACAGAGGTCTGAGTGCCCTCCATCTGACCAACCCTGACCAGCTCAAGCCCCACCTCTTCCATGAAGCCCACCTTGATCACCCCAGCCCATAATGATCCCCCTCATTTCTAATTCCTACTTTACCTATCACTTCTCACTAGACTTAGCCCCCTTTGAACTTAGCATATTTGTCTTCCACACTCTGATAACTATTTTATGAGTCTGTGTGTTCTCCCTACACAGATTGAAGGCTCCTGGAAGCCAGAGATTATGTCTTATATTTCTTCAGTGTTATTCATAGTAGGTACACACTGTAGGAACTCAATAAATAATTTTGAATTAATCTATAAATAAGTTTCTAACACTGTGATATATAAAAGGTAGGTTCAGAGAGGGACCACTTATCTTGAGACACTTGCAGCCTGGGCAGGGATAGCACAAATACAATTTGAAAGAGTATTTTGTATCCATATTTCATATCTGTATATATTTACTTTTTAATTTATGTATAACCATGAATTAAATTGAATAGAGTAACTCTTCTAGTAATTCTACTTCTGGGAATTTACTTTAATAATTCATAAAGGGGAAACATTTTCACATTATAATAATGAAAAAAGGTAGATATAAACGAAATATTCAATTATGGGGTGGTAACCAATTCAATTATGGCCATTAAGGAATATTCCATAACCATTAAAAATCCTAATTTTGACAACTGTGGAAACAAAGAACTTTTCAGCAAAGCGTGCATGAAGCATTAAGACAACTTTGTATGCGTGATCAGAGAATGAGTAGAAAAAAATTCATGTGACATTCACATAAAAAAAGAGTAAAGAATATTATGAAATTTCCTAGAAAAGCTTTTGTGGTAGTATTACAGAAACAAGCCTTCTCCGTTTGCCTCTGTATTGAAGTTAGAATATTTTTCAATAGAAACGAAAAGCTATGTGGATTGGAGGCACCTACTGGCTGCCTCCTGGCTTCTCAGTTCGCCCAGAGGGTCCTCTAGAAATGGCCCATCCTCTGTGATGGGGACTGCAAAGGGCCACTCCCATTTCGGATGCTCCCGCCCACGGCCCCACTCACTTGGGCTTGGCCAGGGGCTCTGGCTCCTTCCGCGCTTTCCCGACAGGGTTTTTCTCAGCCTCCTCCGCAGTGACCAGGTGGAACTCAGCCTCCACCTTCCCCTGCACAAAGACAGAACTCGGTTTCTAGTCACAAAGACCTGCTGGGGCACCCCCGGCCTTCCAGAAAAGTGTTACCATGTGGGAGGCTGCCAGGAAGCATTTTGACTATCCTGCTGCTTTATTTTGAGACATACTGTTACTTTTTTGGTCCTGGGAGAAGCCATTTTTATGATGGACAATAAAAGCCCTGAAATGATGTTACTGTTGAGTTTTGTGAAAAGAGTCCCGCATGTACTAGTACAGGCACACTTACACTGTCACATGTGCTATTTAATTTGTAATCATTTAATTTCTGAAGAAATATTAATTAAAGAAACTTACAATAATTAGAAGGGGGGGGGCTGCTTACTTAAGTGCGGAACCTTTTGAAATCTGCTGCTGTCTTTCTTCTCTGTCAATGGTTCTCAAGAGGAAGTAGGTGGGTGTGTCTCCATATCTGCTGAGTGGCTTTTCCATCATCCTTCACTGTTATTACTGTCCCTACTAATTGTTTCATAATTATCCTTTTATTCTACCACTTGTGATGTAAGTCTCAGATTATCGAAGAAGGAGACAGGACCTCTGCAAAAGGTAATAGTCTTTCTTTCTTGTTTATTCATTTACTTACGACTGGTAGAAAGGCAGCCTGGTGCAGCCACTGTGGAAAACAGTGTGGAGTGTCCTCAAAAAATTAAAAATGGAACTGCCATTTGACCCAGTGCCCCCATCTCTGGGAATATATTCTAAGAATCTTGAAACGCCAATCAGAAAGAATATATGTACCCCTCTGTTCGTAGCAGCAATATTTACAATAGCTAAGATCTGGAACCAGCCCCAGTGTCCATCAGCTGTGGCATACTAAGCACGGTGTAAAAAAAGGATCTCTTATCCTTGGAGACAGCATGGAGGGGCCTGGAGAGTATTATTCTAAGCAAAATAAGCCCGTCAGAGAAAGACAGTATCACATGATCTCTCTTGCATGTGGAATGTAATAAACAAAACAAACTGATGAACAAAATAGGTCCAGAATCATGGAAGCATAGAACAGACTGCAGAATCTCAGAGGGAAGGCAGGGGAGGGTGGGAAGAGATTAACCAAATTAAAAATTTATATGAACATATGCATAGCCCATGGACACAGACAACAGTGTGGCGAAGGGCTGGGGGTGGGACGGGAGCGGGGTTAAGGGGAAAATATCTGTAATACTCTCAACAACAACAAATTATAGTTGTTACCTGTGGCACTATTTCATGGAAACACATAATGTAATGAGAAGCATATCCTGCCCACACAGAAAACACCATAGATGTTCTAAGGACCCAGACTCGCCCAGGAAAATAAAAATGTACAGAAAAGTGAGGCGGAGATTATAAAGTGAATTCTTCCCCAGGCAGAGCCACGAGCTAGCATCACGCAACTTGGTGTCACACAGGCAGCAGGGCAAGGTGCTTACTGACCTGTTCTGATCAATGCTGCTCCCCATCCCCCAACTCTCCACACAGAGCGTTCAGTCACCAGCACTCAACCAAGCAGCACGTGACAGTCTTAAGCTAATCACAGCCCCCAAGTGTAATTTTTAATCAGAGCTGGGGGGAGGGGAGGACCTTTTGAGAGACTATTAACTTAATGACACCTCTGGCTGGAGGGAAAGGTCCTGAAAAGACTAGATTGGTCGTTTCTGCACATGTTATTTATGGCTCCCAGCTTCACCAGGCCTGAGAGTGATGCCGGGGAGGCTGAGAAGAGGCTGTGTTCAGGTCGGACGTGCCTTCTTCAGCAATGGTGCTTGCTCATTCACACACAGCCCTCGCGGGCATGAGGGAGGCATTGTCGTACCGTCATGGTGGGGACATAGGCTGGCAAAATCCTTTAGGAAGAGGATTACACACACACATACATAGATACATACCTGCACAGGTATGTGCATACACATATGTGTGAGTGTGTGTGCATTATCTTCGATTGTCATACTCTAGACCAGTGGTTGGCAAACTGCGGCTCGCAAGCCACATGCGGCTCTTTGGCTCCTTGAGTGTGGCTCTTCCACAAAATACCACGTGCAGGCGCGCATGTACAGTGCGATTGAAACTTCGTGGCCCATGTGCAGAAGTCGGTGTTTTGTGGAAGAGGCAAAGAGCCACATGTGGCTCGCGAGCCGCAGTTTGCCGACCACTGCTTTAAACCTAGGATTTCCACTTCTGGATAGCTAAATTAAGGCAATAAATAAAAACTTAGCAAAAGCTATCTGCACAAAGCACAGTCGTTATTCTTTTGGATGTTCGAACTGTCCTGTTTGTCACCAGGAGATGTCCCAGACACGTCCTGTGTTCCATCTGCCCTAGAGCTGGAGCCAGACATTTCTTCAAAGATGCCTGGTTTCTTTTAGTACAAATTGGCATTTAGAAACCCGGATCCAGGTGCTGGGCGATTTTCACCTTCTCATCATGCTTTGTTCTGCCCTGCATGACCCCTCCACTCCCTCAGAGAGAATTAGATCCCTCCCTCCTCTCTCTTCCTTTGGTGCGATGAACACTTCGAATATTTAGTGCATGACTGCACGGTTGATATCTCTGTCCCTCTCTCTGGACTCTGAGCTGGTTGAGGGCAGAGGCCAGGCTAACTTCGTTTCTGAATTCATCCATTCATCAATCAATTCATTGATGGAGGACCTATTATGTGCTAAGCTGTGAAGCCAGAACTGAGTCCAGGGGTGACCATGTAGCAAACCCTCAATAAGTACTTAGGAGGATGGAGAAGAATTGAGCCTCATTCGCTTCATCCAATTCCACCAATCAGGGGGGTTACACTGAGCATGGAGGGAAGAGGAAAACTCCCAGAAACACAAGAAAACCGGCAGCTGACATTCACACAGTCAGGCTCAAAGGGCATCCTTGCCTCATATCCACTGGGCCCCTAGAGCAGAGGAAGGGGGAGGGAGAGGAGGAGGGGGAGAGGGAAGGGGGGAAGGGTTGGGGAGGGGGGAAGAGAAGGGGGAAGGGGAAGGGGAAATAGCTCTCTATCCAGACCTGCTACCAGAAGGGTCCTGATCTGACCTGGATGTGCTTCTGGCACTGGGCACAGGAGCAGAGGGGAGAACATGCCCCCCATCAAGAGGAGGGCAGCAGCAGAGAAAAGAGGCCACGGATGCAGCCCAGACCCGTTCTCCACTTCACCAAGACGAAGCCTCCCTCCTCCCTGGGGAGGCTGTAGGAAAGGGCGAAGAAACTTCTTTCCAGTATCTGTGAAAGGTCTGAACGCCTATGCGTGGGCCACACAGGAGCACCAAGGGGCAGTGCAGGGACGGGTCAATGGCCCTCGCTGCAGCCACTCTCTCGAGGACGTTTCCAAAGGACGGATCACTTTTTAAACGGAGACTCGTGTTTGAGGGTGAGAGGAAGAGGTATTTATGTAAAATTACATCACTCAGGACTTGATGCACAATTTCAAGAAATGTTGGGGTGGCGGGGGGAACTAACGCCAGGGGCATAAGTTCAAGCCAAAAGGACAGAAATCCAGCCTGACAGAGATAGCTATTAAATCAGAATGCCGGAATATGGAAGGCTAATGCATTTACAAAGTGTTCAAAATTCTCGCTTCTCAGCAGAACCTTTGCCCTGCAGGGCTCTGTCACCCACTGCGAGGCATGTCACTTGAAGTTTGCCAAATTGCTCATTTAAAAGGCTTAATGCTCCCTGCCTCCCCTGCACCAGCCCTCCTCCTGCAGTTGTCACTTACTGTGAGTTCCTTGCTTTTAGCAAAAGGCCACCAGCCCCGGACGCGCTTTTGCTGGAATATGGAGATCTTGCTCTCCTCACTCGCATTTTCAAACTTGCTGAGGTCACAGGCTTTGGCAGACTTGGCTGCCCGGGGGAAGCTGTTGAGGTTCATTTCCAGGGAGCCTGTGAGAGATGCCCAAAGCAGTTATGGAAGGGCTTTTAAAATCAGTCATCACTCTTGTTCACCCATCCATTCACCCATTCATTCATTCATTCATTCATCCATCCATCATGCCTCCATCTACCCAGTCATTCATTCATCATCCATCTTCCACCATCCACCTACTCATCCATCCATCCCTCACTACTCATTCAATCAGCACCACACTGGATCACTAGCAGGTATTGGGGATACAAATGTGGCCGAGACATATTTGGTGCCCTGACAGCATTAGTAATGTGGTAGCAGGTAGGAGACAAGGGCAGAGCTACCATATGAAACTTTCAGGCGTCACTGCTGCTGGGCATCTCTGCTCCCTGACTGTAGTCTGAAGCAGGTGCTTGTCTCTGGGCCTTCCCCTGCCTTGGCATAGATCAGCCTGTGAGAACCCCCTTCTCCCACCACACCTCCCTCTTTGAGTCCACTAAACCCCTCCAGGTCAGGGACTAAGTCTTCCTGTCTTTGTAGTTACTCTCCAAGACCTTAGTGGACTCTCAACAAGATATTTTCAATGAATGAATATAAGGCAGACTAAGATCATGTCACTAGAGCCCTGACAGCACTTTATATCTCTCTAATAACCTTTCCCTAGTACAAAACTAATATTTGTTAATTGTGAATATTTAGAATATGCACATAAGCAAAACAAAAAAACAAAAAGAAAAAATTTCCATCATTCTCTATGGATTAGTCCTTATCCTTTTGTCATCTTTCTCCTTGACTATCTCTATCACTTTTTCATACCCATATAAACATGTTTTATATACACATATATTTTATAGAAAGGGGACTTTTCCTACATTCTTTTTTCACTCAATATATCCTGCACATCTACTCAACTCATTAAATATTTTGCTATGTTTAAGGGCTGCAGGGTTATCACTTATTGAGTACTTACTATGTATGAGGCACTATGCTTAGTTTTTAAATTATAGTAACACATATACAGCCCCTAACACTCTCTGAGATATGCAATATTACTACCCCGTTTTTACAACGGAGCCAAACTGAGACACAGCGTGAACCACAAATTAGCTCAAAATTTAACAGCTCCTTCATGGTAGAGCAAAGATCAACTGAAATCTGTTTGAATATGTATCTTCTACCATATGGAAGCTCCATAACTTACTCAGCCAATCCCCTGTGAAGGGCTGTTTGGAGTGCTTCCAGCTTTTTACTATCGTAAGTAGCACTGACATTATTACCCTTGCAGTGAAATCACAGCAAGCTCCCCCAAGCCCGGGACACAACCCTTAACATGCACATGAGCTGATGAAGCCGCTGGCTCACCCAGAAAGTCATCCGATGACAGCCTTTCAAAGTCCCAGACCTGCAGCACCAGCACAGCTGGCGTCTTACACTCCATCTTCTCCAAGGAAAAGATGTTCTCCCTCTTGGTGATGACCATTTGCTTCTCAGCTGGGAGATACTGAAACGGAAACAGGAAGCGCCAGTTGAAGTTCCCCTCGCCGGTCAGGGAGTTGTAATGCACGTCTGTCTCCTGCTTGTCGTCTTCCAAACCCTTTATCCACCTGAATAAAGGCAGAACAAGAATTAAACACACATTTTTCACGCACCAGTACAACTGAGAGTGATTTCACTAGTTTCAATGGGGTCAGAGATCACAGTTTTAAGATTATGATATCGTTAGATTTAGATGGAAGTTTCATTGATTCTTAAAGGGCCTGAAACAGAGACAGACGCTCATTCTAAGCCGTGTTGGGGAAGCATTCAGTTGTTCATGGGCAGACCGGAAGTCCCATGCAATGAAGAAGGAAAATGCAGGACATGTGAAAGTAGAACCAGTTTCCTTTTATCCTGGGAGCCCTCTTTGTCAGGGGTGCCACCTCTGCACCTGGTGTTACAACAAGATTGCCTACTACGTCAAGGGCTCTAAGCCTGGCCTAATTGAGACCTGTGATTGCAGGGCTGTAACTGGCCACCTTCTCTCGGGTTGTGGGTCTCAAAAACCCAGCAGGCCTGCATCAGTGTGGCCTGGAGGGTACCAGGCTGCCTGCACCCACCTGGGCTCCAATCTTGGCTCTAGCACTTACTAACTGTGCAGCCGTAGACAAGTTATCTAACTTCTTTGTGCCTCGGTTTTCATCTGGAAAATGGAAGCAGTGACAGCACCTAGTTCATAGGGTTGTTCTGAGAATTATCTTATACTAGAGGCCCAGTGCACAAAATTTGTGCACAGGTAGGGTCCTTAGTGGCTGCCGGCCACCAGCCGGGGCCTTCCTTCATTCTGCGCCGCCCCCTGGTGGTCAGTGCACGTCATAGTGAGTGATCGAGCTCCCTGTCAGTCAAACTCCTATTGATGTTTCTATCTCCCTCTCCCTCACCCTTCCTCTCTGAAATCAAATAAGAAAAAAAGTACTGAGAAACTTTGCAGTAAAAGCTATCTTTTTAACATTGTTTAATCTGCTTTGATAAAGTAGTAACTATTAACAAGGGATACATTTGGAAAAGGCTAGTTTAGAGAGTTCTTGGTTTTCAGGAAATAAAGAAATTAGAAAAATACCTAGAGGTAGGAGCAAAGATATCTATACGTAAAACCTTGGTTTAACAGACTAATTTGGGCAAAGGGGTGTCTGTTATAGCTGAAAGTCCATTATGTAAGTAGTTTTTCCAATGCGTATGTTTAAAATGTTGACAAATTGTTTACCTGTTTTTACTTATGTAGACATGTTTGTGTAATTAAAATTAAGTCTGTATGAATTAAAGTTTAATCTCACAGAAGAGTTTTCTATATGTATTACTGTAATTTTAAATTTATACTGAATAGGTCTAGTCCTATATAATAAAAGCCTAACAGCATTCACCAGTCACAGTAAGTAAGCAAGGGCACACGGCTGGGGTATAGGGTTGGGGGTTGGGGTAAAAGGGACAAGATTTAAGGACATAGTAGAAATGGGGGCATCAATGAGACAGAGGCTTCCTGGTTGGGGAAGATAAAGAGATACCCAGATGAGGCTGAGATGAGTTTTTTTCAGGGGGATACATGTTTATGTCACTTTTGCTTTTGATTCTTTACTCCCTTATCTCTCTCCCTGGCTAGAGGCTAAAAGGAAGCCTACTAAGGCACTTGTGTCATAGCCCAAGTGTAAGAGACATAAAATCCTCACTCCCTGAGTCCTAGGTTGGTAACTTTTTTATCAGTAGAACTAGTGAACAGGAAGTTTTAAGTTTTATCATTTGTATTAGTCTTACAATCTTATCACTTACTCTTCCATCAATAGTATCACATCTCTCGACTTCCTTCAGATGTTAATGTATTTAAATGTTAACCCTTTTCGGTCCAACGTGGAGGCAGACTCCACAGACCAGGCGCTAGGAGCAGGTCCACAGTCGAGCTGAGGTCTAGTGAGACAGATAACTTCAACATTCAATCCCGTCAATTAATTTGGACCAGACTGTTTGAATTCCAAAAATAAAATTGGACCACAAAGGGTTAATAGAAAAGCCTATATATACAATATTTAACTTAAAGAGGTGCTTATATAAGATTTCCTCACAAAAATATTTTCATGAGATACTAATTCTTAACAAGGTGACCAAATAAGACAAATACTTGACAAAGCAAGTGCCCTTATCTAACAAGGTGAGTAAGATGAACTCCTCTTGTGGGATGTGGGTGGATTAGCTTCCTTGAGGCATAGATTTGCTTAGGGATTAATTAAAGACGTGAGGAGGGGGAGAATAAGAAGGCTGGAGTTTGTTAATGACCTTACCCTTTAACATAAATGTCACTTGATTTTTGTCCTGTGAAGATATTTTCATCCTCTAAAATGACATCTTCAGTGTTCCAGATGGTTACTCTCAATTCATATCTGGAATAAGGGAAGGCAGCATTCGGTTGAAAACTATGAAAACTAGTGGGTGTCTATGGGATTCTGTTATTGCTTTGAGTCTGTAAGTTTCCTCAACTTTACCAAGTTCAAAAATATCAACATTTAAGGTCTTGGCTCTGTCAAAACCAAGCGGCCCAGCTGGAATCACCAAGGACATGAATTTCTCTGAGAAGACCCTCCTTCCATTAACCAACACTTTTCAGAATGTTGAAGCTCAGTAATAGCCCCACCATAGAACAGGGACCACCACTCCAATCTCTACACCCCCCTGCTGTTATTGGCCAGGTAGAAAGTGAAATATAATTATCAGGTGCCAACTGATCAATGTAACACATGAGACACCAGCTCAAATGTCATGATCACTCAGTCTGCTACAATGGTCTCTCCCCCAAAGGTGGGGCTGCAGTTGACTTACCCTTTGGGTTGCCTTGGTGAAATGTCAACAGGAGGTCCAGGCTGAGGCATGTCTTTGGGAAACATGTCCACCCACATCTGCAGGCGGCCCTTATTAAGAAAAGACCTCCTTTAGCTTTGGGGGGGTGGGTACCACATGAGCAATTGATCATTCACAGTTTTAACAGATCTCTTTACAAGAAATGGATATTAAATACAGCTTAGTCACTTTATACATGTTTAGAATATTTGTTGACAAAGATAGAACTGAAATTATTAAAAAATATTTTTTTATTAATTTCAAAGAGGAAGGGAGAGAGAGAGCAAGATAGAAACATCAACAATAAGAAAGAATCATTGATTGGCTGCCTCCTGCACGCTCCCCATTGGGGATTGAGCCTACAACCCAGGCATGTGCCCTGACTGGGAATTGAACCCTGATCTTCTAGTTCATGGGTCAATGCTCAAACACTGAGCACCAGTTGGGCTCATATAATAGTGACCTCTTCCACTCTCAAAATGGCCACAGTTTGGATAAACAATTCTATGATCATCTCAATTATGTGAGATCATTTATGTAAGGGACCTAGTACATAGAAGGCTCTTAATAACATTTATCTTCTCTTCCCTTCTAAGCCCTAACCTGGATTTCTAGTTATTTTTTTCCCATCCAGTTTCTTCTTACTAGTTCTTCAAGGTAAGCCACCATCTATTGCTTCTCTGGGAAAACTAGTGGGCTGCGTGCCTACTGATAGAACTTTCGGCAAGAGCTTGGACATATTCAATGGGTTTTGAAGTTTCTCAAATGTCAGAATTCTTCCAAAAGAGTTTGGCAGCTCATTCATAAAAAGGAAAAAGCACTGAGTCCAACAGTGACTCCAGGGCAGTTTCTTGACCTTGACATTTTGGGCTGAATGATTGGTTCTTTGTTGTGAGAAGCTGTCCTGTGCAGTGCAGGATGTTTAATAGGATCCTGTCCTCTGCCCCCTAGATGTCAGTAGCATCTCCACTCCCTTGAGGGAACCAAAAATATTTCCAGACATTGCTAAATGTCCTAGGGCAGGGCAGTGTGTGTGTCACAATGGTCCCTCTTTGAGAACCACTATTCTAGGGCACACAAGATTAACTTTTAGGGGGAAGTCACATTCCTTGGGGATGAACACTTGTATCGGGGCCAGATCTGTCTTGGCCACTACCTGCTCCATGCCTGGCTTATCCTTGTGGTACAGCATGCATTTTAAACACACTTAAAGTTTTTTTTAAAAAATATATTGAGACACAAGAAAAGCCAGCAAAAGAGAAAAGGAACAACGAGAGAATGGAAAGAGGTGGGGGTAGTGAGGTAGGACGGGGAAGGGTATTGGAAGTTTAGAGAATGAGACACAAGGTGGTTTGATAAGACCCAGAGAACACTCAGGGGTCTGGGAATATAGGTCTCCTTGAATCAGATTTCTGTAGGGTCTATAAATCACTAGCTGGGCTTCAAGGTTCTGGAGAGGATATGTTTCTTGGAGATACAAAGCTGTTGGCTAACACCACAGTGTGAGAGGGCCTGGGGCTCAGCATGACCCGAACACGGTGGGGAAATGGGCACAACCTATGTTCATGGGTGTTCTCTGTGTTTTCTCGTTATTGCTTGGGATTTCCCTCCTACCATCTCCAGCTCGGAGAAAAGGCTCTTTATCTATCACTTACCTAAGAAGGTAACTCATGATAACTACTACTGGCAGAAACATTATTTGTAAACATTATATGGCAACAACTGTTGAAAGGATCAAAACTTCTTGACAAAGACTGGAATGGCTACAGTTGACACAGGAA
The DNA here is from genome assembly GCF_000327345.1 of Myotis davidii. Lineage (NCBI taxonomy): Eukaryota > Metazoa > Chordata > Mammalia > Chiroptera > Vespertilionidae > Myotis > Myotis davidii. The sequence goes on along the minus strand of NW_006293700.1, from coordinate 7,637,306 downwards.
ATTGAACTTTTTTTTTTTCATAAAAGGGGGGCGGGCACAAAATAAATCTCCCAATAGTAGTAATTATAATTAGTAAAAGTTGATAGGGACAAACAAGCAATCAATGGACTAAATCTTTGTCATGAAGTTTAATCCACCAAGAACTGATCTTGAACATAATTTTAGATTTTTGGAGGGCAAAAAATTGTTTAATCATGAAATACAGGATACTGACCAAGAAACTAAATAAAGCACAGTGTGAAAGAGAATATTCGTCAACATAAATTAATCAATATGTCATAAACACACTATCTAAATGTTAATTAATTCTGCATTTAAGAACCTTCAAGAAGTTTCCGGGGTCAAAACAACATGGTAAAAAGAAATCTTGACATCAGTTTGTGGGATCAACACAGCAGTGTCAAAACATCCTGTGGCATGTCCTTAATTGGGTTCTTCGCATTAGAAGATGCACCAAACAGACAAGGGTGACAGTACAAGAATTGTTCTGTATCATTAAAGTAAAGGTGACTTTTCTTCTCATCCTAAGTTTATGAAAACCTCCCTGGGATCTCCCTCGTAGGTGCCATGATATTCCTATAGAAAATCTCCCTTTTAGTGTTGAAATCAGAGAGTTGTTGGCATAATATTTATGGGGGTAAATTTGGTTGTGTCCAAGGATTTACTGTATATAACATTGTTTTTAAGGTCATTGCCTACCTTCTGCCACATCAATTCTACTTATGTGATCTCTAGAAACATCAGAAATGTGCAAAAGTAGGTATGAGGAAGTGCATGGTAGAATTAAGTGTCACTGCAGAAAGTGGACACAATGTAAATAAATGGCAAAATCATAAAAATGAATATTATCAGTGATCATTTCAAAGCACAAGGGAGAATTGTCATGATCTATTTGAAACAGAAAAGACAGGATACAAAACTACATGACATTTATAATTCTATAAAAATGTGATATATATAGCACGCACACACACATGCACACAAACTGTAAGGAAACAGACCAGCATGCAACATGCTTATCTCTGATTTGGGGATTATAAGTGATCTGCATTATCCTCTTTACTTTTCCACATTTTCTCCCACGATCATGCATCACTTTTACAATAGATGACCACTGTCCCCAGCCACCAACACCCAGAAGCAGGCTTTTCAAAAACAGCAAAGTTAAGGGCAGCACTGGGGGAAGTTACCAGAGTCCTCTTCAGTGAAGACTGTTTTTCCAGAAAAGACCTGGCTTCCGATCTGTATCTTCCCAGGATGGAAGTAGGGCCCATCCAGCTTGTTGTCCTTGCAGAGCTTGGTGAGGATTTCCGTGGGCTTGGATGTGTCTCTCCAGGCGTTGTATCCTTCTCTGCAAAGTGGAGGAGGACAGAGAGGGGAGGCCCGCTTACCCCGGAAGGACACACTGCATGTCCCTATTCAAAGGGCCCCCTAAGATCCCTGTGGTTTCCTTCAGATTCGACTTGCCCTTCTATACACTTGGGCTAGTGGTTTTTGTTTTGTTTTCTCTCTTTTCTGGTCCAAACCTCTGCATATGATGCTTGTATGAAAAGCAGGACTGCTGAATAGCTTGACTTAAAAATCTTTTGTAAGTTGTTTATTTTTTTTTAAAGAAATGTAACTTAAAAAATTTGAAGCGAGAGTCACATAACATAAAATTAACCATTGTAAGGTTGACCAAATTCAGTGGCATTTAGAACATTCACAATGTTGTGCAACCACTTTAGAGAAAAGCCTAGCTCATTCTTTCAGTTTCTCTGCTTCTTTCCTCCCCTCTGCCCCTTCCTCCCCCAAATCATACTGTAGACTCGTGACATAGGCAGAAAGTCTATGTGTGTTGTTTCTCTAATCAGTGATTTTCCTGGTGCTGAGTTTCTAAATCTGTCCAACCCTTTCATCTCTTAAAAAGAGCTGTTTGTTTAAAAGTTATTAACTGGCAATGAACTGCTCTCTGAGAGCCATGACTAAGATGAGCTTGGATTTCTCTGCACATTGGGACCCAGGATTGATCAGAACTTAACTTGTCTAAGCATTTAAATCAATCAAACATGGCTACAAAGCTGTTGTCCGACATCATGCCAGAGATGTGAGGGCCCTGGAGTGACCATCCAAACCAAGGCCAGAGCCACACACAGGCCTCCCCAGACACAGGTGCTCTTGTCTTATTCTAAAACCTTTTCAGTGAACAAAGGTTGTAAGCTCGCTGACTAAACTATTTTGCTCATAGATAGTTCCACTATCTGGAAATTCTTCAGAACGAAGGATGCACCACGCTGGCCTGTGGCTTCCTGCCCCGACTTTGGAGTTAGTTCAGCTAATCATGTTCTGAATGGTACCCTCTCCTGTACTTGAGGCTGATGAGAATACCTTGGAGGCTTATACAGTCACTCGGGTGCCAACACTCAACTGGCTTCCTGGGTTCAGAGCAGAGGAGGCCAGCCATAGACGTGTGCCTGAAATCATGCCATGAAGGGAACAAGCGCACAGACTCTGTTCATGTGCATCTAAATGGGGACAGCCCTCCTACAGAGCCATTTGGACGTCTATACTAATTTCAGTAAAATAATCGATATCTACAGATGAATACCGAGCGAACTGTCAGAGGGGTGTGCAATGGCTTTTGTATGCTTATAGCAGCAATATTTCTAGTGGAATAAAGAAGAAAACTGTAAATGTCCTAAAGTTCACAAAGGCAAACTGGTCATATCATGTTATAATAAATTCGTATGATGGAACACCATAGAGTTAGTAAAATAATTATGCTGAAGGATGTTAAATGGTACTATAGAATGCTTATGATATAAGGCTTAGTGAGACAAGTGATTTACAAAACTGTACAGAGAGTATAAATCTAACTTTGGGGGGAGGG
>NW_006293700.1:7623820-7632670 GCF_000327345.1 Myotis davidii | reverse complement strand
CCTCTTTACTTTTCCACATTTTCTCCCACGATCATGCATCACTTTTACAATAGATGACCACTGTCCCCAGCCACCAACACCCAGAAGCAGGCTTTTCAAAAACAGCAAAGTTAAGGGCAGCACTGGGGGAAGTTACCAGAGTCCTCTTCAGTGAAGACTGTTTTTCCAGAAAAGACCTGGCTTCCGATCTGTATCTTCCCGGGATGGAAGTAGGGCCCATCCAGCTTGTTGTCCTTGCAGAGCTTGGCGAGGATTTCCGTGGGCTTGGACGTGTCTCTCCAGGCGTTGTATCCTTCTCTGCAAAGTGGAGGAGGACAGAGAGGGGAGGCCCGCTTACCCCGGAAGGACACACTGCATGTCCCTATTCAAAGGGCCCCCTAAGATCCCTGTGGTTTCCTTCAGATTCGACTTGCCCTTCTATACACTTGGGCTAGCGGTTTTTATTTTGTTTTCTCTCTTTTCTGGTCCAGACCTCTGAATATGATGCTTGTATGAAAAGCAGGACTGCTGAATAGCTTGACTTAAAAATCTTTTGTAAGTTGTTTATTTTTTTTTAAAGAAATGTAACTTAAAAAATTTGAAGCGAGAGTCACATAACATAAAATTAACCATTGTAAGGTTGACCAAATTCAGTGGCATTTAGAACATTCACAATGTTGTGCAACCACTATCTCTAACTAGTTCCAAAAAATGTCCATCACCCCAGAAGAACCCTGTGCCCATTAAGCAGTTCCTCCTCGTTCCTCCCCGCTCCCTCCCTTGGCAATCACCAACCTGCTGTCCCCACGGATTTCTTTGCAGGCTGTTTTTGTTCTGCTTCTAACAGAATAGCCATTTGGCTGCTATTTATTCTTAGAGAAAAGCCTAGCTCATTCTTTCAGTTTTCTGCTTCTTTCCTCCTCTCTGCCCCTCCCTCCCCCAAATCATACTGTAGACTCGTGACATAGACAGAAAGTCTATGCGTGTTGTTTCTCTAATCAGTGATTTTCCTGGTGCTGAGTTTCTAAATCTGTCTAACCCTTTCATCCCTTAAAAAGAGCTGTTTGTTTGAAAGTTATTAACTGGCAATGAACTGCTCTCTGAGAGCCATGACTAAGATGAGCTTGGATTTCTCTGCACATTGGGACCCAGGATTCATCAGAACTTGTCTAAGCATTTAAATCAATCAAAACATGGCTACAAAGCTGTTGTCCTACATCGTGCCAGAGATATGAGGGCTCTGGAGTGACCATCCAAACCAAGGCCAGAGTCACACACAGGCCTCCCCAGACACAGGTGCTCTTGTCTTATTCTAAAACTTTTTTTAGTGAACAAAGGTTGTAAGCTCGCTGACTAAACTATTTTGCTCATAGATAGTTCCTCTGTCTGGAAATTCTTCAGAACAAAGGATGCACCACACTGGCCTGTGGCTTCCTGCCCCGACTTTGGAGTTAGTTCAGCTAATCATGTTCTGAATGGTACCCTCTCCTGTACTTGAGGGTGATGAGAATACCTTGGAGGCTTATACAGTCACTCGGGTGCCAACACTCAACTGGCTTCCTGGGTTCAGAGCAGAGGAGGCCAGCCATAGACGTGTGCCTGAAATCATGCCATGAAGGGAACAAGCGCACAGACTCTGTTCATGTGCATCTAAATGGGGACAGCCCTCCTACAGAGCCATTTGGACGTCTATACTAATTTCAGTAAAATAATCGATATCTACAGATGAATACCGAGCGAACTGTCAGAGGGGTGTGCAATGGCTTTTGTATGCTTATAGCAGCAATATTTCTAGTGGAATAAAGAAGAAAACTGTAAATGTCCTAAAGTTCACAAAGGCAAACTGGTCATATCATGTTATAATAAATTCGTATGATGGAACACCATAGAGTTAGTAAAATAATTATGCTGAAGGATGTTAAATGGTACTATAGAATGCTTATGATATAAGGCTTAGTGAGACAAGTGATTTACAAAACTGTACAGAGAGTATAAATCTAACTTTGGGGGGAAATAGCATAGAAAAAAACACTAAAAGGAAATACATAAAATTTCTTTACATAAGTTATCTCTGGATGGAATAATTTGAGCATTATTTTGTACTTTCTGTATTTCCTAAATTTTCTACAATGAACATATTATTTTATATTCATAAAAATATTTGTAAAAGTACACCATAAAAATCTAATGAACGTCTTTATCTTTTCCTAGCTGAAATTTGTAATTGTAAGATTCTAATTTTTTCTTTAAGATATCAGCTACATTTAAAAAAAATGAAGCTGGTAGTCCATACTTTCAAATTAAGCAGAATTCAAAATCTTTATAAAGAGTGAGAGCTGGGCCAACACTTACTCCATTTTTAAGTTGGGGATAACGGCTCACTAGGTTTTGAGAGAATTGACTGAAATACTCTATGGAAAGTGCTTGGTATGTCATAGGTGTTAGTTATAATTAACTGGGGTGTTGGCATTTGTGTTATAATAATCATTCTTCTGGCATCACTCCCCTTCATGGAACTCTGCCCACCAGGCCCAGCTGATTGACCGAACACGTGCAATTCAGCTCCTGGCTCCTGAAGGACCTTCCCTGGGCCCTACATCAGCGCTGCCTCCCCACCTAGCCCCCTTCCAGGGCAGCGAGCATTTTCCTCAATCCCGCCCCGCTGACGGGAGCCCTTTTGAGACTTTGAAGCTGAGCCTTGGCTGGCGTTCCCGGAGCAGGTGATCTGAGCCCACAGCCTCGGGACCTCGGGAGGCCAGTAGTGCCTCTGCAGGGAAAGCACTTACATCTCGTACTGGCTCTGCAAGCCGCAGATGGCTCGGTGTTTGCTGTAAAAGCGGTTCTCCAGGTCGATCCTGGTCTCGCCAATGAGGTCATCTGTCCCGATCATGTCATGGTCGTAGATCAGGACGGAGAGCAGGGACTCCTTTGGGAACGTGGCCTGGATCTCAAATGACCTGCGGTCCAAGCAGAGGCTTTGGGAGTCAACATCTGGCAACAGGGGACATTTCCCAGCTTCGCATTTAGCGAGCCTGCAGTCCGTCTGAATGCACTAAACACTCAGGAGATATTTATGTGGTTTAATTTTTCACTAAGACACAACAATTTCCAATTCTGTTGTCACTTCAGTAGCCATTAATCTCCTCATTCATGGGCCGTCCGTTTCTGTCTTTAACTAGGGGGGCAGCTAGATGGAGAGGGAAATCCTTGGGTTTGGTCTCAAACTGATTTCCAGCCTTGGTTTTGAATCAGTACCTTCCTGATTGTAAAACATGAGAAAGTTTCTTCATCCTGCTTAGGCTCCTCATGTGTAAATGGAGATGAATGTCTTCTTTATAAGACAGCGATGAGGTGGTTAAATGCTGTTTTTACAAAGCGCACATTTTACTTCCAGGCATTGAACTGGCGCCCAATAGATTGCCATTCCCGTTCCCGCCCACTTTTGCTTAATCGGGGAGTACAGCTGAGCTTATTTGAAATGAGAGCCCTATACAAGATGGACCAACCCTAAAGCAGTGGTTCTCTACCTTGGCTGCCCATTAGAATCACCTGGGAATCTTTTGAAAATCCTGATTTCTGGGCCTACCATACCCAGTCCCTTCACTTTATAGACGAGGACGTTACAATCCAGAGAACACGAGTGACTTGGCCAGGGGCATAAGTCAGGCCCAACTCACAGAAGTGTGAGTTTTCTGACTCCTCGTTCTGGCTCTTTCCTGGATGCCACGTCAGTGCAAGGTGTTAGCGTCCATCCTGCTGTTGGACTTCCTAGGACAACGCATTATCCATGCGACTGAGCATTAGAGAAGCTAAGAATTAAACCCTACATTTTAGGGAAATGTCTCCCTGAAAGCCAAATCAAGACACACCAGTGCTTCTCTACTGTTCTCGGGGCAAGGTGGGGTGGCCTGGGAGCAAGGGACAGGGAGGAGGCGGGAGGAAGGGAGAACGAGGGCCCATTATTTCCCACGTGCCCGCGGGCCTGTCTAGGCTGCTGCCGGCGTGCTCAGATCCACACAGCCCTGACTCTTACTCTCCCGTGTGGCAGGAACCGCAATCACAGCACAGCCTGAGCCAATTAACCCTCCCCCAGAGAAAAAGGCAGCCAGCTCCAAGCTTATGTGACTGTAACTGACTAAGGCAGCAGGGACAGGCTGTGGGGAAGAAATGAGCATCTTCTACCTAAAGACATAGTACTGCCTCCCTGAAATCCACACAGTAATTGATTCTAGAGGCATCTCACAAGGAAGCCTCCAGCTGCCCATATCTGAGCTTAGCTGCCACCAGGAAAGGACTTAAGTGCTAACTGCCCCTGGCAACCTTACTGACTCAATGCCTCTGTTCCAGCTCCCTAAGCCGTGTGCTCACAGATTAACCTCTCCTGGCTCTTCGCTGGGGCTGTCTCACCATCTCTAGGTCCAATGGTGGTTTGAGAAATGCACCGTGAACTGGGTAAAAACTGAGCCTTTGAAACATTCAGTACCTCTGAGCTTCAGAACAACGATGTTCCACTGTTGCTTTGTTCAGTTATTCTCTTGCTAATTCCTTTGTTCACGGGACAGGAATTACACATCCACTATGTGGCAGGCACTGTGGTGACTAAGAAAACAAGGAACCACTGAAGTCTGCAGACAGGTGCCACTCAGGCTGATGCAGTGACAGGCCCTATTAAATCCCACCGGAAACTGACTGGAGGTTTGTCCACCCATCTGTTCATTCATTCGTTCATCATTCATTCACTCACTTATTCCTTCTACTAGTACTCACTGGGCATGTGCTCTGTGCCATGCCCTGTCCTGGGGATGTGGCATAGTCCCTGCTCAGTGGAGCTTACATTCCAGTGGGGAGATAAGAGGCAACCAATAAACACACAAACATGTCAATTCATATCAGAGGCCGTAAGGAAAAACAGGTGAGGTGCCAGGGATCACGGGTGGAGCCTGTGGCATCCTCATTCAGTGGTGAGGTCCCAAAGAGGGAGTCCCTGACCCCACCAGGTCAGGCCCAGGAGCCCCCGCTCTCCCTGCTGAAACACTGCAGGAATGAGCCAGCAATTTTTGTCGCTGAGTCACCATTAAATACCATTCCAACAAAGCATCCACACTCGAAGGCTTCTGGAAGTCTGCAATGCCCAGGCGGGAGAGAATATTGCATCACCCCCTTCTGTTTACCACAGCCGTCAGCGGGCATAATAAAGCCAGTCTAATTCAGGGCACTGTGGTGAGAGTGGCAAACAAAAAGTAACTGCAAAGCACTTGGCAAAATGAAGTGCCGGTTCCATAAACTGCAGATAATGATAAAGGTCACCTCTGGATGAGGGAAGCGAGGGTGCGTTTCCCTGGCACCGCTGTAATCATCTCATAAACCTGAGCAGGCACAATCATTTATTTCATTTCCTCGGGAGCAGGAAAGTGTAAGGGTTTGGCACTCATCTAATGTCAGAGGGTCCGAAGAGATCGCAAATGTGGAAGTGAATTTAAATAAGGCTGATGGAGATTTCACGCCACACTCCTGTTACTCAAGAAACCAGGAAATTCAATACACTTGACATATATCTGTTGCTAAAATGATTATTAAGAGAGAGAGAGAGGAAAGGTATGTGTTTTGAGTACCTCTTACGGGCTAGCATAGACAACAGTGAGATTCTATACATTTAATCCCCTAAAGCAGCGGTTCTCAACCTGTGGGTCACAACCCCTTTGGCAGTCGAAGGACCCTTTCACTGGGGTTGCCTAAGACCATTGAATTACATTGCAATTCATAACAGTAGCAACATTACAGTTATGAAGTAGCAACGAAAATAATTTTATGGTTGGGTCACAACATGAGGAACTGTATTTAAAGGGCCAAAAGGTTGAGAACCACTGTCCTAAAGATGCCTGAGAGTCAAGTCACTATTGTTGCTTTACAGATGAGGAAAACCAGGATCAGAGAGGTTAAGCCACCTGCATAAGTTACACAGCCTGTATGTGGGACTGAAACCCGAATCTGCTTGACTCCAAAGTTAACAGCAATCAGGTGCACCAGCTCAAGCAGGGAACATGAATGTGCGGCACACCCGTTAGCAGACAAATGGGGGTGGTGGGGTTTCTGTGAACGGGGGAAACCCAACATGCACACATGGAACACACTTTGCAGGAAAACAAAGCACGGTGGGGGACACAGTTCAACCTTTTTACTTTGGGGGTCACCTCAAATGAGCTGCAAAATGATACGATGGGAAAATCCCTTTGGCAGGAAACAAGACCCAAGGTGTGGCCCCTTCTCCTCCACTTGAGCTGTGTGAACTTGAATGAGTTTCTAAACCTCTCTGGGCCTTGGTTGCCATGTTTGCAAAAAGGATACCTCCCTGTCCAAAAGCAGGAGGCTGAATCTAGGAAGATGAAGATCTAGGAAAATCATTATTAGAGAACCGTCGGCATGAGGATCACCATGTACCACCTTATACCTGAAGGGACCAAAGAAGTTGGCCTTTCTCCACAAAGCAGAAGTTAACATCTAACCTCCTGCCACCACGTACTCAGACACACCCCTGTGGGGGTGGTGGGGTTTCTGTGAACGGGGGAAAGCCTGGTTCACCCAACATGCACACATGGAACACACTTTGCAGGAAAACAAAGCACGGTGGGGGACACAGTTCAACCTTTTTACTTTGGGGGTCACCTCAAATGAGCTGCAAAATGATACGATGGGAAAATCCCTTTGGCAGGAGACAAGACCAAAGGTGTGGCCCCTTCTCCTCCACTCGAGCTGTGTGAACTTGAGTTTCTAAACCTCTCTGGGCCTTGGTTGCCATGTTTGCAAAAAGGATACCTCCTGTCCAAAAGCAGGAGGCTGAATCTAGGAGGGATGAAGATCTAGGAAAATCATTATTGGAGAACTGTCAGAGTGAGGATCACCATGTACCACCTTATACCTGAAGGGACCAAAGAAGTTGGCCTTTCTCCACAAAGCAGAAGTTAACATCTAACCTCCTGCCACCACGTACTCAGACACACCCCTGTACACAGCAGCCCTCCCCCCACCCCCCCAGCTCCGCACAGACGCACAGCAGGAGCGACTCCACCCAGATGGCACTGACCTTCCAAACACTGGGTTCAGCTGCTTGGGGATGTATTTGTCCCGGTCCTTGATTTCCGTTTTGCCAAGCTTGACCACAATGTAGGGATCCGATTTGCCGTCTGGATCGGCTGGGCTAAGATTAAATGCCTGGGGGAGAGAAAGGACATCCCCTTGGTCCAGAGATTCCCACCACTGGCTGCTCACTGGGATCCCCGGGCAGTTTAAAGTACACAGACGCCCCACTCCCATCCCCAGGTGTTCTGATTTACTTGGCCCTGGGCTTCGGGCTTTTCAGAAGCTCCCCAGAGGACTCTAGTGTGCCGCCAAGGCTAAGAACCACTGCATTAGCCTCCCCATGTTGCTGTTACGAGCTATCAGCTTTGCCGAAGTTCAGCATTCTCTGGAGTTGTCTGCCTGGGGAAAGCAGCGCTTGGCACAGAGGCATGAGGAATTTGCTGGGCCAGGAGGCAGAGGCATGCATTTGAGTTCTGGTTCTGGTTGGGCAGTCTGAGATCTGTCAAATCAGAGCCCAGAAGGATTGGGCTCTGAGTCCATGACCCCATCAGTCTTGCATTTAGCACTGGCTGATGAATGATCTGTTTCTCAGAGTGAGTCTGGCTCCAGAGAAGCTGGGCAATAAACCATCACGAGCAACACATTTTAAAAAAAAAAAAATCCTCACCTAAGGATATGTTTTTACTGGTTTTCAGAGAGAGAGAGAGAAAAAAAACACATATCGATGTGAGAAAAGAAACATCAATCAATCGGTTGCCTCCCATATGAGCCCTGACTAGAGATCGAACCAGTAATCTAGGTATGTGCCCTGACTGGGAATCGAACCTGAAACCTTTTGGTATACAGGATGACACTCCAACCAACGGAGCCACCCAGCTAGGGCAGCAAACATTTTCTAAGAGAAAGTGGGGGTAGGGGGTTAGTGAGGAATGATGCTGAAAAGAGGGAGAAACTCTAGAGATGAGAGCTGAGTGAGAAACAATCCGTAGTCAGGACGCTATCCTACAGATGGGATGGCATGAGCACACAGAGCTCTATTTTCAAGGAGTTCATGAGAGCATGCTGAATAGCCACATTTGTAGACAATCTACAGGTCAATTACTTAAGGGGAAACTTAATCCAAAATGGTCCCTTCATCACATCGCCCAATTTTAATCATCCACGTCGCAGTTATCTCTGACTTTCATTTTGTTACCTGACCCTTTGTTTCTATTTAATACATTCATAATGCCCCACCATCTCCAGCTAGTATGTACTTGCCAAGAGAGCAAGGCTACTGGCTGTCTTGCTCATTATATTATTTCCAGGATCTCGAATACAGTCTTCTTAATATTTGTTGCATGGATGAATAAATGGATGCTAACATTAATTCAGAAAAATGCTAGGTGGCTACTAAGAAGAATGAGAAAGGCCTGTATATACTGATCTGGGAAAATGTCCAAGTTGTATAACTAGCTAAGAAAAGAAAATAGGAGATCAATATGTAATGTATCAAGCAGGATTCTGTTAAATAACTATCAGGGAGGAGCTGTAGACAAGTGGAAATAGATATAGATTTATTTGTATCTGCAGGTGAAAGTAAGTTATTTCTGGGGGTGGAATTGCAGAGGTGGGGTGATTTTCCAAGAAATCATCTCTCCCAAGACATGAGTGACCTCCTGAACAAGATTTAGAAAAGGTTAGTCTAACCAGTGGTCGTCGGCAAACTGCGGCTCTTTGGCCCCTTGAGTGTGGCTCTTCCTAAGCCTTAGGAGTACCCTAATTAAGTTAATAACAATGTACCTACCTATATAG
>NW_006293700.1:7623014-7623472 GCF_000327345.1 Myotis davidii | reverse complement strand
TGGCCCCACCCCATAACAAAGAAACAGAATTTCTGGAGGATGAGGCCCAGAAATCAGGATTTTAAAGATTCCCAGGTGATTCTAATGCGCAGCCAAGGTTGAGAACCACTGCTCTAAACTATCCTGTGGGTGGGTGCTTAGCATAAACTACCCAGCACTGCCAGTGATTCTTTACAAGTGCTTCTCACCCCCAAATCCCTAGTGGTTAGAACACGCCTGGCACCTGATGGTCGTGGCGATGACGATGAACATGCTAGTGGCACGATGGAAAGGGGAAACTTAGCTCTCCCTTAGCACAAAGAAGAATTCATTTTCATTTTATGCTTCTTTTATGTTTTTAAAAAAGGATGCAGGCAGTGTCAGCAGAGAGTTAATATAAAATAAGACTACCGCAATCAAATAAGATTATGGAAATCAACTCCAAGTTCAGGAGATGAGAACAGATGCAAACCACAGAG
>NW_006293700.1:7619196-7622998 GCF_000327345.1 Myotis davidii | reverse complement strand
AGACAACTGCTTGGATTGAGCATCAGACTTGGCCCTGAGCTTCCTGGCAATCAGGCCCCAACATCTCACAATTAAAGTTTAGGGCTTGCATATTCAAAAAGTAGGGCAGAGAATGTTTTTCTCGGAAATACATTCAACATGGAATGTCTCAGCGTCACAGTGCAGAGGCCTGGTAAGAGGGGTGCGGGAGAGCTTCACAGTGGCAGCTGCCCTGTTTGTTGTTCTAACAGTCTTGCCTGGAGCTTCCTGTTTCCAGCCTGTTTGATTTTCTTCCCAGTTAGCAGCAAACCCAGGGAGCAAACACAGCTACACATCAAGCCTGGAAAGCCAGCAGGTAGATGTCCACGTTACCAACCAAGCTTCACACCCCTGTTGTGGAAGAACTGTGTCCTCTCAAAATTCACACGCGGAAGCCCTAACCCCCAGTGTGACTGTACTTGGAGATGGAGCATTTAGGCCCTAAATTTTAGGGAGGTAATTAAGGCTAAAGGAGCCTGAAGGGTGGTGCCCTAATCCATCAAGACTAATGGCCTTATAAGAAGAGGGAGTGACACCAGGTATCTCTCTCTCTCTCCCTCTGAATGTGCACACAGGCAAAAGGCCATGTGAGGGCACAGCCAGAAGGTGGCCATCTACAAGCCAGGAGAGAGGCTTCCAGAAACCAATCCTGATTGCACCTTGATCATGGACTCCCAGCCTCCAGAACTGTGAGAAAATAAATGCCTGTTATTTAAGTGACCCAGTTCGTAGTGTTTTGAACGGCAGCCCGAGCAGACTGAGCCCCTCAGAGTAGACAGGATGCTCACCGCCACAATGTACACCCGGATCATGACTTTGACGGGGTGGTTGGGTGGAATCCCTTGCTGGATTCTCAGCTGCCCGTTGTCCTCAGTGCTGGAATCCTCGGGGCTTTTGTAAATGCAGAAAGAGCCCTGGAAACACAAAACACCACCCATTGAAACGAGATGGTCATATGTCCCACCAAAAGCCAGAGAGGGCATAACACTGGGAAAATGAGCACCGCTGGGTCAAACAGGAGCACTGCCCTTGCCCTCTGAGTGTCCTCAGAAGTTCACGTAGCCTGCCTGCATCTGGGCTTCTCCACGGCACCTCAGTGACTCGGTGTTGGCAGAGGAACACCTCCCCACAGGGCTGTTAGCATTATAGCCAGGATCAAAATCCACACTGGCAGGCCAATACCCATGTTATTTCCAACACATGACACTGCAGGTAAAGGGCCCAGCATGCGGTAGGTTCCTAGGGTGAACTACTACTCTGTGATGCTGACACCGTACCTCCGCCAGATGAAGGGTTTGCATTGTTTGATTAATCATCCAACTAGTGGGTTCCTGTAACTTACACATTTGGTAGGTCAGGGGTAGGAAGAACAAAGTTAAATACAGTGATTATTTTTTAAAATATATTTTTATTGATTTCAAAGAGGAAGGAAGAGGGAAAGATAGATAGAAACATCAATGATGAGAGAAAATCATTGATTGACTGCCTCCTGCACACCCCATACTGGGCCAGCAACATGGGCATGTGTCCTGACCGGGAATCAAACCGTGACCTCCTGGTTCATAAGTCAATGCTCCACCAGGGAGCCATGCCGACCAGGCAAAATTCAGTGATTCTTTAGGGTAACAACTCTCTCTTATATTCCACTAGTATGACTTCCCACCCCCTTCACTGCCCATGAAACAAGTGTCTCAAAAGACTGGGGTTGGGTCTTGTGAGGCTCTAGAGAGGATCTTGTATAAGATGTAGGAATTTCCTTATACACATCCCATATCACAATCCCATCAATAGAATGAGTCATATCTGACATTTATGGACAGAAGAACCAAATAAAAGAGTTAACTCTGGAACTTGCCTTAAACTTTCCTATGACTCTGTCTCCATCAAGGCCATGGTCATCTTCCGTAGACTTGCCTCTGAAGAGCTCAAAGGTTTTCACCCAGTCTTCAAAATTGTTGAACTCACTCTCGAGGTCGCCATCATATATCTTTAGGGAGAAGGGAAGAGAGTGTGCTCAGACAAAGGAAAGAGGCCCAAGATTGATTTAAAGAAAAAAGCCAATATTCTCCAAAGCTAGACTTGATAGGACCCCTTGGAAAAATCTAGAGGCTGCTGTTAATTATCTTTAGCAAAATAAGGAATATGACAAAATCAGCATTCTTGGATCTAACGGCCCCTCCAAATTTATAAAACCTTTGATAAACTTTGAAATTCCAAGAAATGTATAGCTAAACCAAAATTTTTAAAATATAATTTAAAATTATAAACATGACAAACTTTTTAATAGCTAATTGATGTCTTTGTCTTTTTCAAGATAGACTATTTTGAGGTCATTCCAGTCAATATATGCTTCTTAAGCATCTAATTCTTAGCATTTATAAAGTGAGGAAATACATATATTTTTAAAAATATTTTTATTGATTTCAGAGAGAAAGGGAGAGGGACAGAGAGATAGAAACATCAATGATGAGAGAGAATTATTGATTGGCTGCCTCCTGCACACCCCCTGCTGGGGATCAAGACCGAAACCCAGGCATGTGGCCTTGACCAGGACCCTTCAGTTTTCAGGCCAACTGAGCCAAAAGGGCTAGAGCTGAAATGTTTTGTTTTTATTATAATGCATATAGACATGAGTTTTCCAAGTGGGAAATTATATGTATATACATTTTAGAAATGCAAAATTGAATTTAAGTTTGGTAATATAATTAAATCACTTATTCAAATTTTTTAGCAAAATTATTTATCTAAATTTGTTATCGAGATACATAATTTTCACACTCCCAGTTTTCATATCCACCAATATGCCTCTAGCTAATAGCCTCTGGCTAATGTTAAAAATTGGTCTGACGGAACTGACTTCAGCTCGAGTTAAAACTCCTGCTAATTTGAGTATGTACACATCTGCATGATGATGACAACCTCCAAGAGGTGAGCCAAGGGGAACACACGCACTGTCAGTGACCTTGCTGGATCCAGGCTAACCAATGTAAGGTATGCCCCTTTCTAACATGAGGATGTAGGAAACAGAAAACTAGCAAGCTCCATTGTCTTGGCTTACATGCTTGTTAAACCTTATTTCCATGCATCGATGATTATAATGAAGACAAAGTAAGTTAGTTCAGACAAAGACATTACTAGGATTGACTGAAGCACCAACAGGACCCCCTTCTGAGCTTCCCACCCGCCCCCTCCATAGCAGCGATGGCTGTGTCCCCACACCTTCAAGACAGCCAGGTTGGGCATTTCATCTTCTTTGGGCTTCTTCTTGAGCATTTTATCTTTCTTCTTCTTCGGGCCATCTTCTATATTCACCACGACCTCATCTGGTTTTGCATCTGTGGGTATTTAGTGGAAATTATTAGACTTCTCACTCTATCCCTCTCCCTTTCTCTCTGTAAAAAATATCAATAACATATTTTTAAAAAAAACAACAAACAAGGCACAGTGGGGAGGGGGGAGGGGGAGAGATAATTTGCTCAGTCATCCAACTAACAAAGAACAGACTCAGGATGGACTGACTCCAAAGCTCTGAGTTGCAGTCCCTCTCAGATCTGTTTATGAACTTGAGATTCATCTAGTTTAATAACCGGAGGCTCAAATACATTAAGGGTCTTGCACAAAGTCACGAATGTAGTTAGAGAGATTACTCAGTAATTTTTTAGGAGCAGGCTCTAGAAATAAACTGCCTGAGAAGACTTCTAGGCTCTGCTAGATTCTAGCTGTGTGAACTTGGGAAAGTCACACCATCTCTTTGTACCTCTGTTTTACCAACTGCAAAATGAAG
>NW_006293700.1:7614669-7618750 GCF_000327345.1 Myotis davidii | reverse complement strand
TAACATTTTGCTGTAGGACTGCTATAGTCTGTGTATTACAGAACTGGAGGAGATGCCACTCACATAGTAACGCAATGTTAGCAGATCCCCTGGGGCCAGTCTCTCTCATCAATGTTTCTAACACTCTATCCCTCTCCCTTTCTCTCTGTAAAAAATATCAATAACATATTTTTAAAAAAAACAACAAACAAGGCACAGTGGGGAGGGGGGAGGGGGAGAGATAATTTGCTCAGTCATCCAACTAACAAAGAACAGACTCAGGATGGACTGACTCCAAAGCTCTGAGTTGCAGTCCCTCTCAGATCTGTTTATGAACTTGAGATTCATCTAGTTTAATAACCGGAGGCTCAAATACATTAAGGGTCTTGCACAAAGTCACGAATGTAGTTAGAGAGATTACTCAGTAATTTTTTAGGAGCAGGCTCTAGAAATAAACTGCCTGAGAAAGACTTCTAGCTCTGCTAGATTCTAGCTGTGTGAACTTGGGCAAGTCACACCACCTCTTTGTACCTCTGTTTTACCAACTGCAAAATGAAGCCAGTACTGCTTAGGTCATGAGATGGTCTTAGAATGACACATGCTAATGAGCAGTGGTCTGAGGGACGGAGCCTGACTCTAATTCTCCTGCTTCCATCCGTGTCACCTGAAACTGAGCACTGGCCACTTGGTGTTAGGACTGTTTGTAGGCCAAGACCTTCTGTTGGCCTGAATCGAGTTTGAGGTCATTTCCAATCCCAGGCCTCTTTCATTTGATTTCTGCCAAGCCACATCCACCCAATCCTTGTAAACTGAGTTTGGGAAGCTAAATCCAGGTCACCTCTATTAAAATTTATCATGTTGGTTTTGGCCTGTCATCCCAGCTCACATCTATTTTCACTCTGCTGTTTCTACATTTGGATTGTCAGTGTAGGGACATGAGCCAAAGGGTTGATTTCAGCACTGAACTAAGGTTAGGAGACCTGGGAGCTGGTCCCAGTCCAGTTCAAATCAGCTACATGACCTTCTTGAAGTACTGTCATCTGACTGAGAATGCTTCCTCACCTGGGAAATTAGGGTACACAACTCTCACGTACCCCCCATTGCTTCCATTTAATAATTCTCTTCCAAATGGCCTTATTCTGTGTTTAAACGCTCCCCAGAACAACTACTTACCTGTGTTGTCTTTTTTCTCTTTGAGATTTCTCTCCTTTTCCTTTGAGAAAAGACAGAGACCAGATTACTGACACTATCGTGCCTCATTTATTAATCCTGACTTGCTAAGTGTCCTAATTCAATTATGTCAGCCCTCTGCATTCTCAGAGATGCCATTTTAGAAGAGTATGCAAATGGTCCCAAAGTTAACTCCCAAGTGAAGCCTCACTGTAAAGATCTGAGACCTAAGAGCAGTGAGATGCCCTGCCCTAGAGAAAAGGTGCCCACACTTCCCAGAACAGTGCCACCAAGCGGTAGACTCCCTTGTCCTCCAGGTGCAATCCTCTCTCAGCCACTGGAAAACAGTCCCTGTCCCCACTGTTTTCCCACTTCCCTGAAGCATCTTCCATCTGATCACCGCAGCCTGCCGTTGAGTTTACCTGCTGGCATGTTATGTTGTTGGGCTGGTCCCAGGAACTGGGCAGGTTGTCAGAGAAAGGGGAAGGGGCTGAGCACTCACCAGAAATGGTGTGTCCATTGCAACAAAAGGAGGGAGGTTTGGGGCAGGGACTAACGCGTGGTTTGTTTATTTAACTACATATCAATCTTCATGGGTAGCCCTAGATGAAGAAACTACGCTCTTTCTGAACGCAAGAATCAGAACACTGTCTATTCAATTGCATATGGTGATACCTGACTAATTTTCCTCTCCTTTCTTTCTTGGGGATGAGATGTCTTACCAAATCCCGCCCCTGAGCTTTGGTTGATTCTCCAGACCCACTCCCTGCTGGTTCTCCAGCTTTGTAACTTGATCCCTTTCATGTTCCATGTGCACGAGGCCCTGCTCTGGCCACACACTGATCACTCCCATTTGCTGGAGCCTAGACCTCTGACTTTCCTTTGACACTTTCCCACATGAACTTAGAATCCTGCTGGACACCGGGAGCCCTTTGAGCTGGGGATCTCCGGGTGTACCTGAAGCCCCCATCGCTGATGCCCACCTGTCCAGAGACCCCATTTCTCCTCGCTGGACCTCCCTGAGTCCGACTGCTGGACAAATTCTCTGGATGCCAGCATTTTACAACAGAGCTGGTGTCCCAGGGTCAGCTCCAGCCAGAGGGTGGCTGTTAGCAATTCTGGGTCCCTGGCCCTTCTAGGCTTTGAACCCTTCTGCAATTCACAGAATCACGCCCGAGCAGGGCCTACCTCTAGTGGATTTAAAAGAGGGGACAGTGTGGGATTGGGAAGGTGGTGGGAGAGACAACTTTCTATCGAGTTCCTTGACTGTCCCCGCCAGGGGAGTCTCTACCTTCTGTGCTTTCTTCACGGAGGCATAGTATTTGGACCACCAGTCAATGACGTTTTCAGCCGACTCATCTGCTATGGTCCTCTTCCTCCTTTTGGTGGATCTCCGGGAAGGCTTCCTGGCGTCCTGGCAAACGATGAGGATGGATTGTTAGTTAGGCCCCATGGAACCACGTGGAGCTGCTGGTGGCTGACTGGTTTCCTGAAAAGAAAGATGCACCCTGGGAGGTGGATGGAGGTGTGGGCAGGTTTTGTGGTTGCAGCTCTCTGTACCACTTCAATAAATGAAAGTTTAATAATCTGTTCATTCATTCATTTAGGGAACAGGCAAGCATTTATTGAACAGATGTGAGATACTGTGCTTGACTTTGGGGAATTGGACGCAATTCCCACCTTTGGGAAGCTTACAGTTCAGGAGGGGAGACTGACTCATGATACAATGTGGTATAGTGGATAGGCATTAGCTTCAGACAGACCTGGGTTATAAGTCATTAAGCAATTAATTTAAATTCGTGACAATAATACCTGCCTACTTCACTGTTGGAAGGGTTAAGTGACATAATACAGACAAATCTCCTTTCGCATCATTTCTGATTTGAATGGGCACAAATAAATGACACCTACAACAGAAGTGATGGGGTAGGAGAGGTAGTGATACATGTTTGGCAGCAAGGCCACATTTATTGGAGAAGACAGTTGTCCCACTGGAGGAGGCTATCTTTGCAAACACATCATGTACCCAATATCCATTCACAGACATCTCTTGAGTCCCTACCTATGATGTCCCAGGCACTCTATCAAATGCAGGGAATGCAGAGATGTTTAAAAAACTACCTTTGACCTAGTGGGGCCCACAGTTTTATGGTGACAACAAACACTTAAACTGAGATTTCTAACTTAAAGTGGCAGGGGCCATGCTGGTGGGAGAAAGAGGACCTCTCGGGGTGTCAGAGGGTCACGCTGAGCCTGGATGAGCCGGGAACAGCCTGAGCAAACATCCGCTAATCTATGTGATTCTACTTTCTATTTCAGCTGTTCTTAAACTGCCTCCTTCAAGTCAACTGATGCCCAGGGTATTATACTTAAGTTTATGGCACAGAAAGATAAATCGCATCCTTGGCTTAGGGTTCTTTGTATATGTGTCCATTTCCCCTTCCCGAACCTTAGCTAACTGGGGATGAGAAGTCTCACTTCTCTCCAGGGTCCAGAAGACACATTTTTTTGTTCCACATGCCCTTGTACAAAGTAGGTTCTAAATATCTGGGGATTAGTCCTAGATGCGAAACCATTGTCTTTCCAAGCGAATAAATTGACAAAAGTTTCTGTTCAATTAAATATTAGTGTTCTGTTTGACTGGCACTTTAATTTCATATACATTGATGTGTCTGATTCTACAACAGTGCTGCAAAGTGGGTATCAATATCCCCATTTCACAGGTGAGGAAACTGATGCTCAGAAACTGAAGCTCCTTGCTCCTGGTCACACAGCTAGTAGGTGGGAGGATTCGTATCTAGAGCCTCCCGTACAAACTCAAATGAGCCTTGTAAATATGAAGAGGGATCAGATTCTGACCTTAGCTTTTCCATCCTGTGGTGGCTCCCGGGCTGCAGGTGGGTGTTCAGCCGCCAGCATAGGACGAGTCGGG
>NW_006293700.1:7610191-7614640 GCF_000327345.1 Myotis davidii | reverse complement strand
ACCTGGGCAGAGTCAGGTACCACTGTGGGAGGTGGCTCAACGTCCACATAGATGTGATCTGTTGGGGGGTCCTGGGAGGAGCTGAGGGGCCCAGAGGGCTCAGTGGCTATTAGCGAATCTGAAATAAGCAAAATGAAAGCATATCGGGTTGGGCAACCTGGGCTAAGGCACAGGGAGGTCATTTCAGGGACCCAATGCTGGGCACCTGGCAGCTCTGGATGCAAACATGGCAAGTGCCTACCATCTCTGAACCTCAGTTTCCTTGGTGACAAAATGACAGTGAAAATGCCCATGCCACTGGGGTCATAAATGAGATCAGGATGTAAGGCATTTGGTGCCTAATAGCTAATCAGTAAATGGTCACACTTATTGATCCTCAGAGTAATTTTAATGAACAGAGGTCATTTATCACAGCACTGTTTGTGGAAGTGGGGAGCTGAAGGCAGCCTGGAGTCTAATATAAGGGAAGAGGAAAAGCAAAGTGAGGTAGATGCAGCGGGCCGTGGTAACAAGCTAATATACACACAGCAGTATGCACAGATCTTAAAACACAGCTTTGAATGAAAAGAGTAGGAAACCAAATGAAGGTTCTGGCACCATTTCATAAGCGTAAATTACATGGATTTACATTTTACAAGAATTGGTGGTGGGGCCTACAGTGGGGAGTTGAGGGGAAGGGGGTGGGGACAGGAATAGGCACGGGGGACGGTGGATATAATGTGCAGCTTTGAACAGACGGATGATAATTGTACAGCACGAACTGAGAAGCGCAATTAATTCAACTCTGTGCACCTGAGATCCGAAACAGACCGAATTAAAGTAACACCAAGGAGAGAAAACGTCAGGGAGTGGAGGCGGGCGGGAGCCTGAGTAATATTTGAGGAGGGCCTCTCAGAGTTGATCCTGATGCCATTCTTAAAGCAAGAATCTGGCAACTAACGAAGCAGAGGTGGCACTTAAAGAGCAAATTCTTCAGAAAGATCCAGCTGACCAGGGGATTGGGGGGGGGGGGACATCTTTGTGCGGGTCCCGCAGCAGTCCAGAGCCCCAGAACCCAGGGGAGCTTCCTACCTTGCCCAGCCTGGGTTCCGTCCACCTGTGAGGAGGGGGCGAGGGGCTCCCTGGATGTACACAAGAACTGCTTCAAGCAGTTGATGGTGTAGGTGCCCACCAGGGTGCTCCTCCCGAAAGCCCTCCAGTCTACCACGCAGATGCTCAGGGGTGGGTGCAGCAGCTCGTTCTCAGGCAGCTCCTGCGGGGAGAGGCCAGCGTGAGGTCAGGGCACTGCCGGGCTGAGCCTGGCTGCTGGCGCCCTGCTCACCTGTCGGGGGCAGGACCAAAGTAAGCCTGACGCCCTTCCTCCCTCTGTCCCTGCCTGGTCATCCTCTTCCTCCAGGCCAGCCCTGCAGCTTGCCAGAAGTCTGGAGCAGTGCCTTCCCAACCCAGGGAATAATGACCCACAGTGGGAAGAGCAGCACCAACAGTTCATCCAGGGTTTAAACTGCAAAAATCCCACACCTCCAATGGCAGTAGCTGTCAATTGTCTCATTTTGTCATTATTCACCAGAGCTTGCATCTCAAAGAGCTGTTTGCCCAGGCCCAAGACACAAAAGGGAGCCATTCACAATGGAGCTGCGTGTGAGGGGCCCTCTCATTTCCCTGGTGCGCCTCCATCCCCTCCCGCAAAGCTCAACAAAGCTCAGTGTGAAATGTTTGCCCTCAGGTGCTTTCATTCTAATCTTTGCTGATTGAGCATATGTGTCCATTGGCATTGACTGGGTTGGACAACGCAAACTCTTCACAATTAGCTCCAAATCAGAGCACAACAATGTACGTTGAAATACTGAAACAAAAGGACAGATGCTAAATAAAAAAAAAGTCGCTGCGGATAAAGCTTAAGTTCACTGGTAAACTATGGCCCTTTTATGCATAAATAATTTTTTTAAAATCTAACTATTAAAATGAGTTTTGTGAGGGTATGTTCTCAGTCAGTGGTTCTCAAACTTTAATACATATCAAAGGGCTTGTTAAGCCAGAACTACCTGGGCCCCAGCCCCCAACAGTTTCTGATTCCGCAGGTGTGGGGCAGGGCCTGAGCATTCGTGCTTCTAAAAGGCCCAGGTGATGCTAATGCTGAAGTTGATGAAGGGGGGGCTGTACTTTGGGGACCACTGTTAACCTGATTTGATCGACTGTATGATCTAACCTGGAGCCTTTCCAAACCAAACCAAACCAAACAACAACAGGAGTCTATTTTATCTCATTCTGAACTTCTGGCTTTTCACTAAGTTAGGCTGTTGTTCCAGGTTGATTGCCGGGGGGAGATGTTTTTTTGGAGGGCCAAACTCCAAAACATCTCCCCCCGGCAATCAACCTGCGAGAATGAAGGGCAGGAGCAGGTGGGGAACAAGGTGCACGCACCACTTCGAAAGCATCGGCCTGGATGCTGAAGTTCGGGTTGTTCTTGTAGCTCTGGATCACGCAGGACTTGACTCCTCGTCCCCCGCACTCGATGAGCACCTGAGGACGGTCCACCGAGAGCAGCTGCACCTTCTTCATCTCTCGGACTCCCCAGAAGAGAACCTGAGGAGAGGACCAGCAGCAGAGCTGTCACTCCAAGGCCCAAGGAGGAGCCGGCAAGGTCCACAGGCTGCCTGGGAACTACAGTATGTTCTCCCAGGAAAGGACTGAGCAGCAACTCGAGGGCCCATCTGATCAACCACGTCCGTCTCCTTCCCACCCCACAATTCCCCTCATGCAAAGCACTACTGTCTTGCAACACGCCACTGCCCTTTAGTCCCAAAGATCAACTCAGTCCTTCCCTGCGCCTACCTCCACTCGGTATTTACTCAGCACTGGCCGAATGCTGGCAGGAACCGGGTAGATCTGGGTGACGTCTGGTGGGTCAATGGGAGGGAGCCCCTCTAGCCCGGATGAAGGGACCTACCACAAAGAACAGGTGCCGGTTAGAAGGTCAAGGGCAGGCAAAGACCTCATCCATAAGACAGTCGTTTCTCACCCAGCCTCCAACCCTCCTCCCATCTGGCAACTGTCAAGTTGTTCTCTGTATCTATGAGTCTGTTTCTGTTTTGTTTGTTCTTTCACTTTATTTTCTAGATTCCACTTATAACTGAAATCATATGGTGCTTGTCTTTCTCTGAAGGATTTGAGAAGTACAAAGTGGCAGTGATAAAAACAGTCACAGATGTAAAGTGCATACAGCACAGGGGATATAGTCAGTAACACTGATAGCCATGCATAGTGTCAGTTTGGTACTAGACTTATTAGGGTGATCACATCATAAGTTATATAAATGTCTAATCACTACGCTGTCTGCCTGGAACTAATATAATAGTGTATGTCAACTGTAAATTGAAAATAAAAAAATGGCCCATGAATAGAAGGTATGCATAGGCAGACAGGTCTCATTTCAGTAGAAAGACATTCTCATCATTAAAATCCCTTAATTCCTCACCCTACTTCACTTACAGGCAGGCTGGATAACAATCTAGGCAGGAGATGATGAATGCTGGGACCCGGACGTGTCAGTGGGGATGGCGAGGAAGGGCATGCATGTTTTATGTGTAGTTGGACTTGGTCATTGATGGAAAATGGAGAACGGGGGAAAGAGAGGCTATTTCTGGGGCTGTCTCACCCAGCGAGATACACGTGGCTCACTGATGAATCTGAGTTGCTTCCTTTTATTTTTTCCCTCATTCACCTGTTATCACCACCAGCCAAATTATGTAATTGCTTAAAACCCTTTCCTCCATAAAAACCTTTAGCGAAAACAATGTTTCCAGCTTAACATGCAACCGAGATGATGCGTTTTACCACACTTATTTATTAACTGCCAAGTGCATTCATTTGCAAGGGTGACCCTCATTTAGTGAGCACTTAACGATGTGCCACAAGTTAATAGGTTAATGAGCTTGCTGTAAGATGGGGGGTGGAGGAAGAAAAGTAGCTAGCTCCTCATGACCTGATAAAACGATGTCAGAACTCCAGCAGTGGACTGGGGAAGGGGCTCGGATAGAAGCTGACCCTTTGAGACCTAACTATCCCTCATGTTGCACTGCTAGGAGAGATTCCTGGTTAGTCAAATAGAATCCACACCCAATCAGTGAAACAGAAAGTAAAGTCTTTGGAGGCAGGCCTCCAAGGATGAAAAGATGTTATTTCCTGTGCATTTGGAGTTAACAAAACTGCAGGAAGACAATCATGCTTTATTAAAATCTCACACAAAGGACTTAGAAAGGGCTTCCTCCCTTGTGCAGGCCACCGCGCACTGCCTTCAAGACCTGGCTCAACACGTGTCTCTTTCAAGAAGCTGTCCCTGATTTGATCCCGGCCACTGGGGCCATTCTCCTACCCTTCAGTCCTTGGAAAGCAGCGTGTTCTCTCTAGAAGCTTAGTAAAGAAATTCATGACTGAGCCTGGACACCAGGC
>NW_006293700.1:7608118-7610059 GCF_000327345.1 Myotis davidii | reverse complement strand
GGGGGGGGTTGTCTGGCCAGAGGGGGTGTTTGTTTACTTCATTTCATTCTGCCAGTCCCACAATTGGCATTCCACATCCAGTGGCTCTTGATAAATGTTTATTGGCTGCCTGACACGCTAGCTCCATATGCCCGACAAAGTAATTGCTCACCACAACCTGCAGAGCACAAATACATCCCCCTTTCTTTTTCACAGACGTATGCTAGTTGGCAAGGACAGATGTGGTCAATTCAATTATAAGAAGCTCAGAAAAAAGCAGACAGCAGACACCGCGAATGCCAAACAGGCTCAAGACAATGAAGGTGCAGAATGAGTCAGACCAGATAGGGGAGCTGGGAAATAATGAGGCTGCATGGCCCGTGCTGCCTGGCGGTGAAGAGGTGAGCGATTTGCCTGCAAAACCTCCCTGAGAAAGCTCACTGTCCCTCGAGCTCCAGACGAAAAGGCACAGAACAGCTGGGATGGAGCAGAGGACGGTGCTCTGGGTGGTTTTTACAAAGCTCTACATGTCTGTGTGCACATCCTGGGGCTGCTGAAATGTCGGCCTGGCGAAGCTTTGTTCCACGAGTGCTTGAAAGATGCCCTTAGTGTTCACACGGGCTGTGAAGCTCACTGCGTGGAGATTAAACGGCTTTGCTCCCAGCTAAGCAGAAATGCTTTCACAGTGAAATGGGGCAGCTGCTGGCTTATAAAAGTATATGGGGTGTAGTGTCTCAGTGCACAGGGCCAGGGAAATATAAAGAACTCTTATGAAGGCAAAATGGTAAGAATCAGGGGTGGGCAGGATAAGCTGGCCCAAAAGCCAGATCGTTGTAACATCCCAGTAGAGACAAAATATCAGGACCTCAAAGGAGGTCCCCCTGCCGGGCTGGGATGGGACCTAGGGTGCAAGTCAGGGAGCCACCACTCTCAGGGTCATGCATGTAAACAAATGGCCTTCCCATAGCCCGAATTAAACAGGAAAGAGGCAGCGTGCTGTAGGGGGGAAGAAAGCATTTAACTTGACTGGGGCGGGGGTGGGGAAAGCTTCCCGGAGGAGGCATCTCTGGCTCTGAATTTGATGATGACCTTTTCCCTAAATAGGTAGGTGGAGTGTAGAGGTTGGGGTGGGCAGAGTGGGGAGACATTTCCGAATGGGGTAACAGCATGACTCGGAGTAACCTGGCATAAAGAGGCCATAGTGTGTGTAGAATAATATGATGAGATGTGAAGCTGAAAAACAGCCTGAAGCCAAATCTGGGGAGAATTTAAATGCCAACCTATAATTTCCTATGGCCCAGATTTTTTTTTTCTTTGAACAACTATCAAGAGCTATTATGCAAAAGAAGAAGAAGAAGGAAGAAGAAGAAGAAGAAGAAGAAAAGAAAGAAAGAAGGAAAGAAAGAAGGAAGGAAGGAAGGAAGGAAGGGAGGGAGGGAGGGAGGGAGGGAAGAAGAAGGAAGGAAGGAAGAAAGAAAAAAGTTTCATAGTCAAAAACCTTTGGAAAATCCTAGATCTTCTCAGAGTCCTCTCCACGGTAATGGGCATTTCCAATCCCCACAAGGGATATAATCTGAGGCAATTCCCAAATACTCATTTCCCTTACTTGGAGGGACTACACTTGATGTTAAAAGAAAAAGCAGAGGTGGGGAAATGTTTTTGGAGGTAATAAGCAGCAGGGAGCCACTGATGGTTTCTGAAGAGGACAGAGGTGTGGTCTGAAGGGGCGAGTCGTCGCGGGGCCTACGTGGGCCGGCCGCCGGGCCCCATGAGGCACAGCCTGACCACGCTGCTGGCAGCCTTGGGCACCGACTCCCCAGCCCACAGCGAGAGCCTGGCGCAAGCCGCTACCCACCCGCCGCCCCCAGACCGGACTCGCGCGACAGCGGCTTCCCTGCCGTGAGCAGCCGCGTGGCAACAAGGCCAAGCTGGAGGACAGGACGGGGGGCCATGGCGGCAGGG
>NW_006293700.1:7584696-7608074 GCF_000327345.1 Myotis davidii | reverse complement strand
AGCTTTGACAAGTGTAATCTCATTTTAACAAGCACCCCTGGGAGGGAAAAGGTGATAACAGGGCTGAGGGGAGACAGAGGAAGAAGGCTAGGGGTGGGGGAAGTAGCAGATTTGAAATAAATGACTCTTTGCTTTTGCATCGGAATCGCTGGCTCCCTGGTGGGCTCTTGGGAACCTTGAAATCTGGGCATAACAGTCCACTCGTGTTCTGGAAGGACCGTGGAGGATAAAGTGAACAAGAAAAGGGCAGGAAAGAGGCTGAAAAACCAGGAACAGAGGCCAGTGCAGCAGGCCTGAGGGAAACAGGGTCTGTGAGAACAGGGGAGAGGGAAGCTGCCCAAGGAACAGCGTGGCCTGGCTCTAGGTCCAGGGTGAAGAATTAAAGCTGAGTCTGAACTTCCAAGGCAGAGTCTGGGAGAAGAGGAGGGCCCTGAGCCAGGACTGGGATGACAGGGGTGGGGAGGAGGCAGCTAGCTTGGGCCGGGATGGGAAGTCGAGATCATGAATTCCGTTTGGGGCATCGAAACACCAGGGTACTAAATCCTTCTCCTGAGAGGGGAAGAGTTTCAGAAAAGGAGATGGAGAGACTGAATAAACCATCGCAGATGAAAACTGAGAGCAGTGGGAGACAGATGAAGGCATTGCCAGCTCCCGTCTCAGCATGTACGAGATGCACAGGCAAAGACAGCTGCGCTGATGATCCAATTACTTTCTGAACAAGTAATCAAATGAGAAGTCCTAATGGAACCCTAATGAATTGTATCTCTTAGGCTGCTCGCCTCTGACAGGGCTTCCTCTATTAACTCGGCTGTCAGCAGGCAGCAGGGTCTCACCTCTATGCTCAGTGTGGAGGAGTGAGGGAGGGGGAGAGGCGGACGTGGAATGGAGCCCTCGGAGGACCTGAAGGGGTCAGTAGGTCCAGCCCCTCAGCCACAGACTAGGGGACTCACTCAGAGCACTTCAGGAAGCTTCGTTTAATGGAAAGATTGGTTGACTGAATTCAATTAACCTTGAGCCTCATCTTTTCAGCTTCCTCTTTTTTTTTTAATTACCTGCTGGTGTGCTCAGTGGGTGAGCATCAGCCTAGGAACCAGGTCACGGTTCACTTCCCAGTCAGAGCACATGCCCAGGCTGTGGGCTCGATCCCCAGTAGGGGCTGGGCCGGAGGCAGCTGATCAATGATTCTCTCTCATCATTTATGTCTCTCTCTCTCCCTTCCTTCCTCTCTGAAATCAATAAAAGTATATTTTTTAAAAAATTAAATGTATTGGGGTGACATTGGTTAATCACAGTATATAATTTTCAGGTGTACAGATAATTTGCCATGTGTGTACTACCTGTGAAATGGGAATCATAATACCTATCTCAACAGGACGGAGGGAGGTCTGGTGTGATGAAAGGCATGTGAGGCAGCAAACACAACCGGGCACATGGTAAGCCCCACAAATGTTTGCTCCTACCTCTTTGCCATCCTCTCATGGTCCATAGGCTGCTCAAGGACTTGTACAGAGGGCTGTTCAAGCATTGCTGGCTAAACCCATAAGAACAGTCCATCCTGGGATGCTACCTTCCAGCACAGGGGCGCTGGGGGAATAGCCTGTGTTCTTAGGTGGCACCTCCAAGATCCCCAGCAGGAAACACCTCCAGACCCAGGACAGCAGGGGGGACCAGACACTGTTTCAAGGAAGTGCCCTTCCAGGGAGGCCGCTTCCCTGGCCAGATGGACCAGATAGACGATGACAGGTGTGGGTGTCACCTCCACCTCACTTACCTGTAACAACTCGAACACAGCAAGGAGGTCCCCTCCAGAGAGGTTCCCACAGAAGATGGGGTGATAGCACAGCCGGGGCGCCTCATAGTCCTGGTCAGCCAGCTTCACAACAGGAGCAGCCACCGTGGCTCCCAAATATTCCGGCTTTCCCTAAGGCAGAAAAGGAATGTCTTTTGGCCCTAATTGCCACCTTCCTGGTCCTGACCTGCATCAGCACAATTTTGTAAATAATCTTCACAAAACCATCAGCCTCAGTATCTCCCTCTTGCTACTGCCTTCATACACCTTTCCAAGGATTGGGCTCCCAGGGAAAACTCTAAGAGGTTCACCTTAAGGATTCCCTGATCCAAGACAATCTCAGGGGTTCTCTCTCCTCAGCATAGAGAGCTCAGTGGAATAAAGTTAAAATAATCATCTGGGGAGCCCAGCCGGTGTGGCTCAGTGGTTGAGCTTTGACTATGAACCAGGAGGTCACAGTTCAATTCCTAGTCAGGGTGCATGCCCAGGGTTGCAGGCTCAATCCCCAAAAAAGGGTGTGCACAAGGCAGCCAATCAGTGGTTCTCTCTCATCACTGATGATTCTATCTCTCTCTCTCTCTCTCCCTTCCTTTCTGAAATAAAATATATATATATATTTAAAAAATAAAATAATCACCTAGGATAGACTTGGAGGGGAAAAGGAAAAATAAGGTGGCACCAAACATTCCACAAGCTCTCCAGGGCAGGAGATTATTGTGGTCAGGAATGTGAGCTTTGGAGTCTGGCAATCCTATGGCCTTGGGCCATTTCACTCAACCTTTCTTTAGCCTTATGCCTAAAATGTAGTTCAAACTACTATCTGTTAATAAGGCCATGAAGGTTGATATAATGAGGTGTGTGCTTTGCACAGTGACTGGTATACAATGAGTGCTCAACTCATGGTAAGATGATGATGATGATGGTGATGATGATGATGATGATGATGATAAAGGTCAATATGCTTAAATAACAGAGCAGTTCTACCCTATTTTTCTTGGTAGTAAAAGAGGGTGTTAATGTATCTATATATATAAAAGCTTAAACGACCCTTATGACTGGTCAACTGGAATGGTCAACTGGAACGACTGGTTGGCCAGTCACTATGACGTGCACTGACCACCAGGGGGCAGACACTCAACGCGGGAGTTGCCCCCTGGTGGTCAGTGCGCTCCCAAAGCCAACCTCTCGTGGCCCCTCCCCACAGCCAGCCACCCCCATTGGCTAAACGCTAAACCATTCATAGAGACCTGCTTCTGGGTCAGGGTTTCCTACATAGCAGAGTAGCTCCCTCACTGAGATCTATTGAAAGTCAGCCCTTGACACAATGGTTTATCTCTCTCCCATCCTCTTCCCTCCCCTAAGGGCCTCCCATGGTGGTGAGGGAAGGAGGAGGCGGGAAACTGTGTGGCTTTGGCATCAGTTCCTTGAGGCGACCATAGCCTCCTCTCCCAACCTGGCCGGGGCCAAGCTGAGACAGGGAACCAGGGGTGGGTGGCGGCGGAAGGGGCCCCCTTCCCAGGGGGGCTGGGGGTCATCTCCCTCCTCAAGGGCCAGCAGTCAACCTCCCACCACGGTCCCTGCCCTGGCCAGCATGCACCGGGCCTCTGGTTTTTATATGTACGTATGGAGTGGTCCATTAGTTTAAGAACTATTAGATGGCACCATCTCCTGCTTCTTCCCACACCTGCTCCCAGAGCATGGGCCCACGCTCCCCTGGGAGCAGCATGGGGCCAGAGCCTGGGGCTGCTTTGCTTGCTGTTTATCTCAGGGCCTCCGGAATGTAGGCTCCAGGCAGGCAGGGTTGCCTGTTGTGTTCACCGCTGTGTCCCCTGGCACAGGGCAGGCCCTCGGTACATATTTATCGAGTGAAAGCTGTTGGGTTAATGACGTCTGACGTCCAAGGACAGCGCCCACATGCCCGTCTGGGGCTGGGGCTGGGGCTGGGTTTGAGCAGTTGCAGGGCTTCGTTGCCTTGAGAGTCATGAACCAGCACGTGCCTTGCTGGCTGTGGAAGGAAGCCTGGGGGAGGTGGAAATGGGGTTTAGTTCAGCCACACTCAGAAACAGAGTCGCCTGCTGGTATCCATTGGAAGGTCAGACCTGTTTCTAATCTGGGTACAGGTAGGGCAGCTGAGGTGATGTGCCGTATACTTATTTTGCCCATGATCTAGCTTGGGATAATTAAAATTGGTCCTGGAAACAAGAGAGTAGACATAAGCCCAAGCAACAAATTTGCAAAATATGAACTCATTTCCCACACAGCCAGCAGACCCAAGTGAGAGCACAAGGCCCTGTAAGGAGAGAAAGCTCTAGACTGAAACTGCTCGTGTGGCGGCGTCAGCATCTCATAATCGGGGCTGTCCCTGCAGGACCGGGCCCCGGGCAGCTGCAGCTGCAGTGCCAACAGAATCCTGCATGTCCACATGCTTCGCTCCAGGAGGAAAGTGCAGACTCCCAGGAGGTTTCTCTCCTGCATCTCCTTTCCTTCGAATGGGAGAGCGGAAGCTTGTTTTTCCATAAAGGGTTTGGCTTGGGCTGGGGCCTGAGAGCACGAATAGAGATCTAGAAGGAGTCTGAACAGCAAAGGCAGCCAAAGGAAACCCATGGATCGGGCTGGTTTAGGGAGAGCTTTCAAGGATGCCTGATTGTTGTTACTGGTCTTCAAATAAAAATACTTAGGATTGGAACCATGTTGTTAGGAACAAAATTGAAAAGATGAATATTTTGTGGCTGTCTCTGCAGAAAATCTATACAATACTCCCAAGAGTAGAACTCACATTCCATAAGTGTATACATCTAGCTCCAACTTATAACTGGGTGGGGAGAGTTGGAGAGAGAGGGAGAGGGAGAGGGAGAGGGAGAGGGAGAGAGAAGGGGGGAGAGATAAAGGAGGAGGAGGAAGAGGAGGAATGGAGAAGTCGAGTATGTGTCTCTAAAGGCATACAGCCATACCAGCCATGCCCACATGTGCAGAAAGAGTAGGCACAGATGGCTAGGTTCAAGTTCTGACTCTGCCTCAGGTAGCTGTGACCTTGAACAAGGCATTTGACCTTTCTGGCTCTCCTTTTCCTTCTCTGGGAAGCAAGAGGGCAATCTGTGCTTTCCAAGGTGCCTGCTCACCTTCTACAATTTTCCCATCCTAATTTCCTCCTGACCTTGAATCAAGGTCAGAGTTGCCAGCATGCTCTGAGGTGAAGAAGCTTTAGGAAGGCTTTCGGAACAGCTGTTGTATTTAATGTATTTGTGCTTCTCCAACTTCCCGAGGAGGTAGAGACAGAAAATAAAATAAATAAACACTGCCTTTCATTTTAGACTCCTTAATTTTAAAAGAAGATTTGATTTGTTGTTTTTTAAAAATCTCCAGTAAGCTTGTGAATCTCTCCAATGTTGCAGAACACAGACATCTTTGGAGAAGAAGAGGTCTGTTCACCATCATAACAGAAATGTGATAGAGATGAATGCATTGTTGCAGGTTTTGGAAGCAACAACCAAGAAAAAAATAAAGATCCAACTACAGAGGCTGCATTGGTGACAATACTCATCCATTCCCTTCCAGCCAGGCAAGCTCAGTAAACACCTCCTGTTTTCAAAAGGCCTGGACACTGTCATTACGCAGACAGGGGACATGGAACCAGCCGGGGCTGGACACACGGGGGGGTTGCGCTATAAAGTATCCTATTCCTGAACCCGTGTGCCGACCGAAGCTCTGTGACCCAGACCCTATTTTAACTGCAATGCAAAGGGAACTCTAAGTGAAAAACCCTTTAGTGAAGCAAACGGTCACCAATTTTCCCGGTTCTGTAATTCACTGCTTTCCCGGGTCGGGACAGCTGCCAGGCATGTCTGGATCCTGAGCAGTAACAGGCTGGTTAAATAAGTAAAACAAAGCGCCGTCAGCACTATCCTGGCCGCTCACCACCGCGTCGCTGTCATACAGCTCCACCACCACCAAGGGCGGGGACTCCGCCAGCTCCTGGTGGTCTCCGTGCAGCACCAAGTCATTGAACAGCAGCATCTGGTTCCAGGTCGGGGAGAGGGTCTGGGAAATGACCTGGAAGGTGGGGCGGAAAGAAAAGTGAACGATCACTCAGCTAGGGTGTGAGGGTTCTGAGGTGCATTCAAAGCATTCCTATGCATGGCAAAGAGAACACATCCTTGTCATCACTGCTCACTCACTCCACACTCAAGGGACAACGTAAACCGATGTACTTCTAAGGGCTAGACGGTTGTGGATGAAAAGATCCCCTGCCCTGCAGACACTACAACAAGTTTCAGGGGTAGAGCCCCTACAATGTTTAACACCCTCAGCGATACATCATTTCAACTCCGTCCCCACAGGAGTCTGTGACGGTAAGACCAGCTGCCCTTCACTGAGCACTGCCTCGGTGCCAGCGGCTGCCCTTGACATGCACAGCCTCTGGGAGGTGCATCCAGTTATCTGCTCATATTACAGACCAGGAAACTGAGGCTCACTTGTCAAAAGCCAACAAGAGGCAGAACTGAGATTCGACCTGGATCTCTGGTACCAAAGCCCAGGCTGCCAAACTCCTTCAACCTTACTAAGCAGACGCTAATATTGTCTCCACTTTATGGAAGGGCAAACTGAGGATGGGGGATATCTGGAGATTCTTCACTTGTGAGCAAATACAATTTTGTCATCAAATCTTCTCTCTCAAGACAGGAAGCAGCGAGCATTCTGCACTCTTCTTGTTACCATGCTCATTCTTTAGAATGGAGGCCCAGCCATTCAGGGTTTATCACAGGGTAGCTGACGCGTCTGTCCAGAGCACTGCCTGTCTCCACGCCCAGATCACACACTATGCAGGGCAGGGGCTGGCCCCACCCTCCCCGGCTCCCCTGAGCCCAGCACGGGGCCTGGCACAGAGCAGACACCCCACAGGCGCTGGTGAAGAGGACACACCGCTGGTTCACATGATGATCTCGGTCTGCGTGTCATAAATCAAAATGCAATCTCAGTTGTCACCCAGATCACCGCCTCACTTTGGGAAGAAATGTCAGCCTTCATAACATCAACCAACGTAATGGCCACCATTCATCAATCACCTATTCTCTTAACTGCTTCTTCACAATAGCCCTATTTTAAGATGGCAGACCAAGGTTTAGTGAGTCAATGCAGCTAGAAAATAGATGAGCTGGAATGAAACCTCGGGTCTCTTTGTGTCCTCTGTCTTCACCCCCAGAGACGGGCGAGTCCTTTTTGGAGCTTCCCTCTCTCAGAACAGCACTTCCTCAGAGAACAGAGGAAATCCTGGCACATGCGATCCTATGAGCAAGCCTAGTGGACTTGCGCCGATTAAGAACGCTTTTCACATTTCCGCACTCAGTGTACAGAAAAGGGAGAGAGCACAGAGGAAAGGGGTATGGATCTACCTCCCTCAGTCTTCACAGCATCTGTCAGGAAGTTGTATTTTGCAGAAGAAAGACACACTGAATTGCAGGGATGTTGAAAGTACACACAGCCCACCGGCTGGTAAGTGCAAAGCGACAGGCCAGCCCAGGCTTCCTGTCCACAAAGCTG
Organism: Myotis davidii; assembly: GCF_000327345.1. Lineage (NCBI taxonomy): Eukaryota > Metazoa > Chordata > Mammalia > Chiroptera > Vespertilionidae > Myotis > Myotis davidii. The sequence goes on along the minus strand of NW_006293700.1, from coordinate 7,600,747 downwards.
AAAAACCTCCCCCACCAAGACCCCTCAGTGACACGGGACCATAAGCCTTGTGTGGGTTGTCTGTGGGCTGATTTCCCGTTTGTTCATTCCCCACCGAACTTGGCCTTGCGCCTAGCACGTCAGCAGGAGCCCTAGGCGCCAGGTTCGGCTTTTCCTGCCGCCCTCCCTTTGCCTCGGAAACTTGCTCTCTTGGCTGCAGGACAGTGGTCACACTGGAACAACAGACCCCGTGTCCGTCCTTCCTTTCACATGTGCTGTTGAGTCTGAAACACCCACATGCCCAGAGACACGGGAATTTGCCATTGCCCCTGGCTTTTCTTTCCCGGGGTCTGCTGCGGATCGGCCCTGGGCCCAGGAAAAGGCAGGCGGCTGCCCTGGTTACCTTTGTGGTCTGGCAGTGGGAAAGGAACGTGACTTTGGCAAAAGGGTCTGAAAGTCCGTTGCTGTCGGCCGCGATGAGGCCCCGGGCTTGGTACATGTGCGCCCTCAGCTGGAAGATATGCCGGTCTGTGGACAGACAGCGGAAAGGGCGGTGTCAGTGGGCTTCTAGGCGCGTGGGTGTCTGTGTGCCACGTGCGGCTGCGGCTGCACCCAGAGAAGGACAATGGAGCCACCGCACCACCACCCCCTGAGACTGAAATAGATGCAGGAAAGAGGTGGTGTTGATGGCGCTCAGGAGCCAGGCATTCTCCTTGGTGCTTTCATAACAACCCTGTGAAGTAAATATAATTATCTCCATCCCACGGATGAGGGAAATGGCTCACCAAAAGGCTAAGATACTGTTCCAAGTTTACAGAGCTAAAAAAAATGCCCAGAGCCTGGGTTTCATTTCTGTCAGGTTCAAAATCACCTTCTCTTTCTAAAATACCACATTTCAATTCCTAGTAATTCTCTGTTTCCACTGGGGTGTGTGTGTGTGTGTGTGTGTGTGTGTGTGTGTGTGAGAGAGAGAGAGAGAGAGAGAGAGAGAGGGAGGGAGAAACGGGTTTCTCCACAAATGGTTTTTGCTTCAATAAACTCAATAAAGTCTTAACTCATCCATTCATCTACTCATCCATTCAGCCAGCCAAGGCCATTTTGAGCACCTACTGTGTGCCAGGTACAGTTCTGGTCTCTAAGGGTTCTGAAGTAGTTAAGACAGCCCTGCCCTTGGAGAGCTCCAGGGAGAGAGGGTAACAGATCACAAAACACCGCAATCACAGTGACAGGAGACAGGACCAAGTGTCCTGAGAGAGATACAGACAGAGGACATGGGAGGTTAAACGCAGGCGCGAGCACACCTGTTTGGCGGGATGGGAGGCGGGGAGAGGGCCGCAGGTGGAGGCAGACCCAGGTTCGATGGGGGAAGGCCAAGTAGGAGCTGAGAAGTTCACAGCGGGGGGTCTACTAGAACGTCACTCCACGAAACATGCTGCAGAGCGTCAGGAAGCTCTGGGGAAAGTCCCTCCTCTCCTCTGAATTGTCTGTAGCTGGACAGACCGGGTACCTTGGGTCGCTAGAGGTAGTGTCCATAAGAATAAGAAGATAACCTGATTTAGGTATTTTTCGCCCAAAGATAAAACACTAAGGACAGGATGGAAAGCAGTGGGAACAAAGCAAGTTCTGGAGATTGTTTGCTCCATCAGTTACTAGCTGTGTGATCTTCAGCATTTCCTAGCATCTCTGATACATCCTTTGTGACACTGCAAAATGAAGAAGCCACCCAGGGTTGATGTGAATCTTCTGTGTAAAGTGTAGGGCACAATGCTTGGCAGGCGGTAGGTGTTCTCTCCAGAAGCTAGTCTTCTCTGACTATTGAGCTTTTAGTAGTCAGGGTCAAACAACATCAGAGGAGCCTTGCATGACAAAGGAAACCTGGCTCAATTCAAAACTCAGCTTCCGGCAAAGTGGAGGTAAAACTGTGCTCCTCTATCTGAATTCGGCAGCTAGAGATCCTGCAAATTGAAGCAATTTGGAAACAAGCAAAATACAACTGTAAGGCATTGATATTTATAACAAAATTTAAGTATTATGAAAATGTAAACAGGATAGCATTCATGAAAAATATCTGCAAAGGAGAAAGGCTTATATAAAGCAATCTGAATTTCTAGAAGCAGCCAAGTCAAGAAGCAAGCTGGAGAAACATGCTGACCTCACGGACAGCGGCTTCCACTGCATCCTTCCTGGGAAATGTACATGCCTGCTGTCGACAGATCAAAACCCCAATGCCATGTAAAAGGGAAAATCTGCTTTAATTCCACAGGTCATAGCAACAGAGAACTCACTGATATGTATTGAAAATACATCCTTCACTTAAAATCCAAACTCAACCTACATAGTCTGCCCACAAAAAAACAAATGGCTTTCTCTCCATTAACAGAAAAATACAAATTTTCATTTGCGATGTGTCTAATGACTTCCCTTTATTCTTTTAGATCAGACATCAGAAGGTAAGAAAACTTAGAAACTCTATTAAAAGAAGACAAGTAAGTTGATCTTAAAATAATGCACAAGCAACAGGCATGTCTCCCTCCTCACTGTTTCCTCAGAAGCCCACCAGAGGCACCTCAGGACCCTCTGCCCAGTGGGCAGCATACCTTGGTAGATCAGGTTGGCTGGAGGGTGAGTGGGGACAGCCACTTTGGAGGACATTTCTGCTTCATAGCCAGCTGGCAAGTTGTCCAAAATGGCACTGGAGTGTTTGGCCGAGCCCAGCCACAGGTACACGTCGACTTTCGCCTGCACCGACCAGCCAGCTGGCCGTTTGCCAGGAAGCTGCGGAGAGGTGACAAGGAAGCCCACCTCATTAGAAAGAGCTGATTATGGGCCCTGCTCTTTGAGAAACGAGGTCCTTCCTGGGTACGCAGGGACACATCCAGGGGGTGTTAGAGAGCAGTTCTCAGGAGCTCATCTTGTAGCAAAATGAGACCAACGACCCCAGCTGCCATGGTGCACAGCCCCGGAGGTGGATTCAGTCTTCGTGGGGCCTGAAGCTCAAACAGGCACTGTGTTACACACTTCTGAGCCTCGCACATTTAACCCTCACAGGTAGGTATGGTTATTGCCCCCATTTTATACATGAAAAAACTCAGGCTCAGAGAGGTTAGTTGAGTTTTCAAGAAACACTCAGCTTTTAAGGGACAGAGCCAGGACTCGAAGCCAAGAGAGATGACTTCATGTCTAGACTCCAGTCTCTGACCCCCACCACCTGCCTCTTCACACACTGAGTTGAAATCTCCCTTCCCAGGCCTTCCAAGTGCCTGGAGCTCCAGCGACAGCCTCTAACCCTTGGTTTCATTCAGAAGAACTCAAATGCTTCTTCCATAGGTCAAGCCTCCATGTGCTTGAAGGAACCTACATGCTCTACCATGTTCTTTCTTCCCGGCTAAATACTTCTCATTCCTTCCCTCCTCCTCATGCAGTGTGGTTTCTAATTCCCTCACCCACCACCAGGATTAGGAGACTCCTTGTTCCCATCTAAGGAGACCCTGGCCCCAGACTTGGCTGCATTCAGGATCGCTGGCAAGGCCTTCGCTCTGAGAATGGCAACCTGCCCATATTTTGTTGACCCTTCTAAGTGGCTTTCCTTAGTTTTCTTAGGATCTCCTATCAATACTGCCCTCTTCCTTCTGCACCACTTCTTTCCCAAAGAGAATCACAAAATCCTACTATGAGAGGCTACAACTTGCTCTGACTTTTCCAAGGCACCACTGGAGAGCCCCTGAATCCAGCACTGAGCATCGCTGTTCACTTTCTTATCTTGCTCTGCGAGTGCCCTAAGTGGAGCAACTCAATTCAGCAACTCTGACAAGAGCCTCTAGGAACTGCTGAGGGAGTAGGTCAGGAGGGCATCACCGGGACCAAGACACAGTCCTAGCATCTAGACAAGGAAACCAGCTTTCCTTCACTTACTCAAATGCAAAGTCAAGTGTAAGAGCGGAAATGCTACGGGAGCAGAGTAGTGGCAGTAGGTACTTCCATCCCTTCTTTAAGACTCAGTACTTTGGAGCTGGACCAGTAGAGAAGCACCCCAGGAAGAGGGAAGTGCATGAACAAAGATAACGGGAGCAGGAACTGACAGTGGCGATATAGGCTAACGTTGGAGAATCCTGCTGGTTATGTGGAGATGTTTGGGTTTGATTCTTTAGGGAGTGGAATATGTTCTTTAGTCAGGTTACAAATAGGGTAAAAGGTCATTTTGTTGTTGGTAAAGACAACCACTCCACAACTTATAATTCTAAAATTTATAATAAGACAAATAATTCTCAATTCATCACTTCTATAATAACAATAATAGCTAAGATGCATTAAGCACCTGTTCAATAAAACAAATATTTATTGAGAGCCTAAGGTTATTTTGTTGTGATAAAAGCAATCCCTCTGCCATTTGTAGGTATCACAGTGATGTCCCTAATGTCTAAAAGAGGGCTTGGCACCCAGCAAATATATTTATTGAATTATTTATTTTTCTAATAATGATGATATAATAATATTTCACATGCATTGAGCACTTACATTGTCCAGGCCCTGGTCTAATGTTCCTTCATCCACAAAGAATGTCCCATTACCTGCATACTTTTAGCAAGTCATAGGTAATCATTCATCTTCATTATGACTATAAAGTATATACTTTATTGTGTGTTTTAACAATAAAGAAATGGAGGTTCAGAGCGGTTAAGACAATTGTCCTGTGTCACAGAGTGAGGCAGGGGTAGAGCTAAGACTCAAGCCTGCTCTACCTGGTTCAGACCCCATACTTTTAGCCAGTGGTCCTCACACACTGATGGATATACCAGTGCATAAGAGTTACCTGGGCATCTGTTTCATATGTAAATTCTGATTCCGTAGGACTGGGTTAGTGTGAGATTCTGCATTTATTTCTCCCCGTTGGTGCTGATCGTGCTGGTCTACCAGCCACAGTTTTAAGTATTTAAGCACCAAAACTCCTAACTTACTATGTTGCATTGCTCCAGGCTGGTCTGGTATACTTTGCTTCTTAAAGTAAAACAAACAAACCAACCAAAAAAATTCACTTCTACTGCTATGAAATGTGCGTGTGTGTGTGTTCATGATCAGAACCAAAAGCTCAGCTAACATCTTGTGAAAATGTTACACAAGAACCAATGATGCATTCCTAAGTTTGCAGGTTTATGCATCCTTTTTAAGATCCACAAATTGACGGAAGAAGATCTGACTTCAGTTGGTGGGCACACAATGCAATATACAGATCATGTGTCATAGAATTATACACTCAAAACCGATATAATTTTATTAACCAATGTCACCCCAACAGATTTAATTAAAAATAAAAATAATTTTAAGAAACAAAGTAGCCGAAAGTCAATAAAATATATATTTTTTAAAAGTTTTAAAAAATTAAAAAAAAAAGAAACAAAGTAAAATACACAAATTGAAATTGCTTGCAAGACAGTGTAGAGCAATGATGGCGAACCTATGACACGCGTGTCAGAGGTGACATGTGAACTCATTTTTTTGGTTGATTTTTCTTTGTTAAATGGCATTTAAATATATAAAATAAATATCAAAAAATATGTCTTTGTTTTACTATGGTTGCAAATATCAAAAAATTTCTATATGTGACAGGGCACCAGAGTTAAGTTAGGGTTTTTCAAAATGCTGACACGCCGAGCCCAAAGGTTCGCCATCACTGGTGTAGAGTCTCACTTAAGTACCCAAGTTGGAGGGCACGCAGCATTACCGAGCACCACGCTAGGTGCTTGCAGCCGCCTCCTCCCATCTTTAGCTTCACAGGCATTTCCAGCCTGGGTGTGTCTTCCCCTGCCTCCTCCTCTTCCTCCCTCTCCTGTCTCTCATGAGCCCCTGTAGCCTGACCAAACATAGCAACGTCTTTCTTTTTGAGAAGAGCATGGCAAGGCAGGGGAATAAACAGAGAATAAGGAATGCAAAAGCACATTGAAAAACTGTGCTCACCAATGTATAAACCTTTCATGAGACAGAAGGCTAAAGTCTTCGCCTCCCCCGGGCCCCACCCACCTCCCTGGGGGTCCTGGTGAATGCCTGCTGGCTTAAAAGAAAGAGAAATCTTGGCAAGTCAGCAAAGGGAGAGAAAGATGCTAATTCACAGGAGCTGTGTTGAAGTTGGTTCAATCAGTGTTAGTAAGAGAAAGGTTTGTTTGCCGTTGGAGGTTGCACTCTGGCAGGACCCAGACACCACTTTCTGCTGCTCCCAGGGAAAGCAGGATGGAAAGCTAGAGGTCTGAGAAGAAGAGACTGGCCCAGGGGTGCGGAGCAGAGACAGGGTAGTGATGGGGATGAGAATGAGAAGGCGTCTCTAGAGCGAATGCCTGGTGAACTGGCACAGAGACACAGAGCGTTACCTTCTGCTGGGCTCTATGCATACCAAGAGTTTCCTTTTGGTAATGAATGAATGTCCTTTTCTGTCCTTCGGCCACTAGGGGCACTGTGGGTATGAGACTGAAGGGGGAGAACTCAGCTTTTTGTGGATGGTGGATTGGGCGGAGCTCCACTAATTCTGTTCCAGCAATTGTTGGTAGCATTATAAATATGTTTAAATTAGAGAAAAAGAAAGACCATGGAACCAGGGACCACCAAAGCCTGTTTGCCATTATGGGTTTACCATTCCTCAGCCATGTGTGTTCAGATGAGACACCTTCGCTTCCTTAGATTAATATTCCCCAAACTGGGCCCTAAGGACAGTAGTTTCCTAAAATTTATAAATAGCTATTCTAGATGAATACGATTGGCAAGCTTGGGTTGTAAAAGTCAAAGATGTTTCCTGACTGCAGGACTTCTCAGAGCCTTTGTGGGAACTGGGAAAGTCCAAGAGAGGGATTCAACTGCAACCTCCCTCACGCGTTTGAACAAAAATGTTTATGGAGCCACTCAAAGGATAGCGGTTCTGTAAAATAAACTTTGAGCAAACTCTGGCCTGGAGGTTTTAGTTTTACATGCTATCCTTTGTCTTATTGCACTTCCTAATGCTCAGCTGAGAGCTGGGAGTGAGTGGCAGGCGTGTGGAGCCTTTGTCTCCCTGCCACAGCTCTAGCGTTTTTTCAGATTTACCAGTTCAGTGAAGAGAAGAGCAGAAAGGGAGGTGAAGGGAGGGGGTTAAAAGCAGGGGCAACAATCACAAGAGGACTAAAAATAGTTCTGCTGAGTCATCTTATCAAGATGTGTCATCATGTCCGTAGGATTGAATTCAACAAAATTTACAAAGCTATCACCCCAAGCAACCCCGATGGCAGAAGGAAAATACAGATAAAGAGTAAACCAAGGTTCTCCATCAAGAGCTACGTCTACCCGCAGGCTTTATTTGACAGTCGTTCTTCGTTCTCATTTTAAATAATGCCAGGATACACCAAAATATTTAGGAGGGAACAACAGCCCACTGATATCTGGTATTTTTAGCACAGGGCCTTTGGAAATGATTTGCTATTTTTAAGATAAATGTTTCTTGTGGATGGAGAAAGCTGAAGAAAAATCCTGATATTTGTGGTGAACAACTTGCATGAAAATTTCCTTTTACAGTTATCATTTTATGTTATTTTCTGTCATGTGTGTCAAATGATTTTTAAACTTGCCCCTGTAAAGGCAGCACACAATTCCAGAAACATCCTCTGGATGCTGGAGGCCCATCTGTTTGAATGCCAGTGTTTATTGGGTGATTACTCTGGGCAATGCACAGTCTATGTTCTGTATATGTGTTTATCTACTTAATCCTCAACTCCACCTCCACCTGAATGCAGAACAGGAGACACAGAAATGGTAACTTACCCAAGGTCACACAGCTAAGAAATATTAGCCCTGGAATTCTGTTATGGATTAGGTTGTATTCCCTCAATATTCACGTGTTGAAGTCCTATCCTAACCACACTGCCTTAGGATACGGCCTTGTTTGGAAATAGGGTCATTACAGGTTCAGATAAGGTTGAACTGGAGTAGGTTTCTTATAAAAAGAACACCATGTGAGGAGAGACACACACAGGGAGAAGGCTGTGGAGACTGGAGTTGTGCTGCCACAAGGCCAGGATCTACCAGAAGCGAGAGGAGAGGCTGGGAACAGGTCCTTCCCTGTCGCCCTCAGAGGGAGCAGGGCCCTGCTGACATCTTAACCTCAGATTTTCAGGCTTCAGAACTGTGAAATAATGCATTCAAGTTGTTTAAGCCACTCTGTGGTATTTTGTCACAACATCCCTAGCAAATGAATACAAATTCCAACCCAGAGTCACCTGATTTCAAAGCCCGTGGATTATACCATTACCCCACACTGCCTCTTCTGCCTGCAGCAGTCAGCCATCACATCTACAGGAGAATTTAGCAACTGGATGGCACAGAGGCTGTCTATCCTGGCTGCTGACTGCGTATTTATATCAAGCACTTGTCCAGCCTTTGCTGATACCTAAAGGGATGAGGAATAACATTATGAATCTCCATTTAGAGAAATATTTCCCTAGAATGGTTATCCTGGATCCCAGTTCTATCCTCTGGTTCTATCATGAGTCCTCATTCCAGACACACAGACACACACACACACACACACACACACACACACACACACACACTCCATCATTCGTGTGGTGGGTAACCCTCCAAACACTCAAAGTCTCTGTCATGCTGTCACATCGTCTCACTTAAGCATGGCTCTCTCTCCATCCATCGTTCGCTGGGCATGGTTTTGAACCATCTCACCCTCCTTCTGGGGAAGTAGAAATCCGAACTGGAATTGCCAGGACAGTCTAGTAAGAGTTAGGAAAGGGTCATCAGTCATTGCTGAGTGTTAAGCCTTTGGCCCACTCTTTCTCCATATTTGCCCAAGTCTACTTCTGCGACAGAAATAACGTTGTAATAGAGGTAAAATACCCAGGGTCTCCAAGAAAGGCTCAAATCTTAAGTTAGAGACAGTAGAATCCATCCAGAGATTATTCCTATGGGTGTCCAATCCTGGGGCATTGGGGGACCCTGTCTTTATGAAGGGTGCAGGGACCCAAGTTGAAAAGACTAGCAGATTTTTATAATTTAAAGCCACTGGCAATCCTGAAACAGCAGTTCTGTGGAATATAAACCTCTTCTCTTGTCATTTTCTTTGAAATCGATTTTTAAAATACAGAAGAACTTCCATGAAAAATAAATGCCATGGACAAGTTACATAAGAGAAGAGGTGGAGAGGTAACTAATAGAAAAATATTCATTCTTCCTAGTAATCAAAGCAGTAAAAATTAAAATAACCTTGAGGTGCGCTCAATAGATTAAAAGAGAAAACTTATATGTGTCTGGTGACATAGTAATTGGAAAATATTCAGCCTCAAGACAGTCTGTGGAATCACAATGTAAATCAAGAGGGGGCAGGGATGCTAGTTGTCCTCAGACCTCTGATGCTTGGGGAAGCATCAGAGCTATGGACACACAGTAAGAATGCGGAGTGACCCAGGAAAAACAGAGACTTCTCATCTTTGAGTCAAAAACAATGCAGACTTACTTTGAGGAAATGAGTCTTGATGGTTCCACAGTATTTGCCCATCTGCTCCCTGACGGGGGAGTAGAGCAGGTCTTTGGAGGCGATGCGGGCATAGGCCACTCTCTTGTTGTTGCTGAGCATCCAGAGGAAGACATCAGGGATGGTGTGCTGTGGCTGTAGGGATGGAGGGGAATGGATCTGATAGGTTGGTGTTTAACAACTGCACGCCCGGAGTTCTCCTATCCTGTCCTCCTTCTGCAGAGCAAACTCTGTGACTTAACCCACCCAGGTACTTAAAATGTCTCTGCAATCAAGCAAGTGTAAGCGTAGCTTCTTTGAAAAGAGGAAGCTTTAGGTCACGAATTAGCAATAAGGTAAGCCCACTTGCCAAACTGCTCACTGTGCTCAAAGGAAATACAAACTGCACCGAAGATTTGGCATCTTTAGTGGCCTGCTTTTCCCCATCTGCTGAACAAACATTTTCTACACCTTCCCATAGACTTTCTTTTTCAGTCTTGTAATAGTGATTAAGCTTCAAGCACTGGGTCTCCTAAGAACCAGGTAACATTTCCAGAAAATTCAAATAAAAAACCAAAACGTCATGAATGTCTTTCCATTTACTCTCAGAAGGGAAAACAGTTCCACAGGGACTTTGGGCCTACACTATGATTGCAAGCGTTTTAGCTCCATGTGAAGTGGTTATTCAGGAGAAACTTGACTGAACTGCACAGAAAATTAGATGTTAGAATTGAGCTATTCAATGGAAGAACTGCAGAATTCCTCGCCAAGAGGCCCATTGTGTTATGAGTGTCTGAAATGTACATTTCTGAACCCACACAGCTACGGAAACAAAAGGGAAGTATATTGTCATAAACGAGGCTTCAACATTCCTGGGCTGGAAGCAGATGCTCTGTATTTTGAAATCCCCAGTGCTCTGGTGCACCTGGCACCCTCATCGGGTATCTCTTCTCCCTCGATATTGAAACAAACATCCCTGTGGACACTTTCCTGGCCACAGAGTTGGTCAATCAGAGAGCTGAGGCCCTGGTGCCTGGTTTGAACTTTCTGGATGTTTATTAAAATCCCTGCATCTACTAAAAGGACTGTCTCACTGTTTATTACGCCTTCAGAGAATAATTGATTTGCAACAAGAAATGTAACTTTTGAGAACCAAAGAAGCAGTAAATCTGTGCTTCTTCCTGCAACCTTCCCACAAAAAACCTCGTGTCTGACAGAAGCAAACATGAGGGCCTTTTTATTTTACTTATTTACTAGTGGCCCGGTGCATGAATTCGTGCACATTGAAAGGAAAATAGTTAGAAGAAATATTTTAAATATCACTATTTGCCCTTTCTCTATAATAGCAGTGTCAACCAAATTCACGATCAACAATGACAGATCGAAACACATGTGTGCAAATGGCACCAGCGAGAGCTTTATATGTATAGCACATGCATGAGTCAATCTAACCTTTTATTTATATAGAATAGAGGAGAGAACAAAGGGTAAAATATTTAACCACAGCAGTGTTTGACTATATTCTGCGCAGTGAGAAAACCTGAAGTCATTTTCAAGGCCCACCAGTTCTTCTTTTCAGTCAGCTCGAGTTTCTAAGCTTTCTACATCTCCATTTTCCGGCTAATGAAAAGAAAATAGGATTCCACCAAGTCTCCTACCTATCTACTCCAGGACTTCTGTGAGGATCAGATGAGATGAGGCACGGGAAAACGCTTCACAGACATTTGGTTAAAGTGTGAAATTTTCCACCTGGCTATAAAGCTGGGCTGAAGAAACTGCAAGGAGGCTAGCTGTTGCTAGGGAGAGGAAGCCAGTCACTGCTAAGTGACATCATTACCCAGACAGACAGCATATTAGCCTTTTATATATATAGATTTTGTTTGTTTCTTTGGGGCATATTTTTAATTATATAATCAATATATGAATACATTCTTATAAATAACTCAAATAATAAAAGTGATCAAATAAATGTATAATAAGGGCCTTTTTAGATCATTCTAGAAGTCATCAGAAAATAATGGTTATGACTAACTTAACAATGAGAAGCTGACTTGACCTTTACTGAACATGAGTTTTGATCCTTTGTTGAAAACTTATCAAAGATCATGTGCTAATTTTGACTTTTTTTGAGTCCATTAAGGAACATGCTTTTTACTTCTGAATATTCAAGCTTCATTTTTTTAAAAATCAATAAAGCTATAGATGTTTGGCTTAATTTTAAAATCTCCTTTTTCACCTCTAAACTAATAATGCCTGCTCAGCTCAGCAAAGATCAGGAACAATATTGCTCTTTCTCTGTCATCCAACATTGAGACCTCACTGGGAGAACACCCAGTTGAATCTTCCTAATGAAGCTCGCTATTAGAGTTGATTACCTCGTCCACAAGAAAGCGGATTTTTTCCACAAAATTTTGGGCTTCGTGGATCATTTCATCAAGTGATAACTTTTTCTTCTGCTGCTGAATGATCCCTTTGGCCTTCTTGGCCATCGCATCCTAAAACAAGACAAGAATCAATGCAGATCTTTCTAGAAAGCTGGACAAGCACTGCCCTGTTGCAGGAAAATCCTGAAGGTGTTCATAAGCTCCACATGGAGCCACTCATGGGGCTATTTCAGGGCCTGCCACTAAGTGTGCTGCCCATTTAGTAAAAATATCATAGGAGTATGGAGACAGTGAATAGCATCCCACTTCCCTTTGACAGATGAAAAACTGAGGCCCAGAAAAGTCGGAGTCTGTCAAGGTCCCATAGCTCTGGCAGATAAGACCTGAATCTACGTTTTCTGATACTAACAACAACTATAATAATAGCAGCTAAAATGTATTGAGCTCTTACTCTATGCTGGGCAATGTTCTAACTGCTGTGTTAATCCTCATAACAACCATAGCCACCTTAGCGACTGGGATAGGGACTATTTTTAAAAATATATATTTTATTGATTTTTTACAGAGAGGAAGGGAGATAGAGAGTTATAAACATCGATGAGAGAGAAACATCAATCAGCTGCCTCCTGCACACTCCCCACTGGGGATGTGCCTGCAACCAAGGTACATGCCCTTGACTGGAATTGAACTTGGGACTTTTCAGTCCGCAGGCCGATGCTCTATCCAATGAGCCAAACCAGTTAGGGCTGGGGTAGGGACTATTTCCCCATTTGACAGCTGGGGAAATAGAGTAATGCAGCTCTGAGAGGCAGATCTGGAATTGACCTCCAGCTGAGTCCAAGTCCTTGATTATTGTCCTCACCACCTCTCCCTAGAGGCCTGGTGGATGCTTCCAAACCTAGGTGGCATCATTTGAGAAATGCCACCAAGGTACTCAGCATGAGTGACTGAAACACCCAAAAGTGTTTGCTTGGATTCGTTCGCTCAGCCCACATTAATGTGCTTAGGGAAAAACCCCAAATACTTACCAGTGATTTCAAAGGCCCTGAGTGAGTTAGCCCTGCCTACTCCCCACTTCCTCCCATAGTAGTTCAAACGAACCAGTCAATAACTTGATAAGAAAAAAGGGATGGTTAAGACAGAGGGAACAACTACATATGACATCACCTAACCACTGAGGGTTCAAAATTGCTGGAGCATAGACATATGGGAAGGGAGTAATGGGAGAGAAGTCTGGGGTGCTAGGTTGGAGCCAGACAGTAGACATCCCTGTACATCATAGAAAAGAAAACTGGACTTTGTCCTATGAATGATTAAGACCTCCAGTGACTATTTTAAGCTACAGTGATCTAGTCGGCTTTGTGCTTTAGAAAGCCCGTTCTGGTTGTGGTAGGGAGATGGATTAAAGGAAGACTACTGCAATAGTCTACATCAGAGACATGAAGGCCCTCAGCTTAGGCAGTGAGTTTGGGGATGAAGAAGTGGGGTAAGTTCCAGAGTCTTTGAGGGGCAGAATCAACAAGGCCTGGAATCGAACTGGCTGTTTAGGATGAGAGGTAAGGATTCAAATTTGATTCTTAGGTTTCTGGCTGGAGAAATGAGTATAGCTTGCAGGATGGGGAGCAAGTTTAGGTGGGAAGTTGATGGGCTGAGCAGGATATGTGTACTGAGTCTGCAGTGCTGTGAGACAAGCAAGTGGCATGTCCATTAGGAGGTTGGAAATACAGGTCTGGAGATGAGGAGGTAGAGCTGGGCCACTGCAGAGACATTGAAATCATGGACTTGTTCAGGCCAAGGATGGGCAGACACTGAGAAGACAGCAGGGCTGTGTGGGCAGTGGGCAGTGGGTGACATTGAGGAGACAGGGAAGGGTGGTCCAAGGAGTTGAAGAAGAACTGGGCCCGGAAGAAGACCCTGTGAATGGTGAGGACCTGGCCCCCCTGGGATTACAGAAAATGAGTACCCAAACCTTCACTTATTTTGCTGGAAAGAAGGATGAACCAGGAGTTTTGAGACTTGAGTTTTAGTCTCTAGACAATGATGGACTAGCTGTGACCTTTAAAAAATCGTTAAATCTTTCTGGGCCCCACTCACATCTTTAAAATATATCTGGCCAAGCAAATACTGAGTCATTGTTCTTTGCAGGATTATCATGGCCTCATATAAAATGTCCCTTGGTGCCACTGCTAGGACCGAAGTTCGGAGGTGAGAGAAGCCAGGGTCTGACTTGGCCTGGCATTTCTCAGTCGTCCCTCATTCTGCAGGGTCTGAGCATCTATAAGGCAGATTGCAGGGCCTCCAGGACACAGAGGCATACCAGCTACAGCCTGTTCTCAAGAAGTGCTTACATCTTCTAAAAATATGTTTTTTTTATTTTTAAGTTACAGTTAACATACGACTTATACTAATTTCAAGTGTACAACCCCATAGACATTTATATAACTTGCGAAGTGATCACCCCAATAAACCTAGTACTCACCGTACACAGTTATTACAATATTATTAACTCTAGTCCCTACGCTGTACTTGACATCCCTGTGACTATTCAGCAACTACGAATTTGTACTTCTAAACCCCTTCACCTTTTTCAGCCACCCCACTACCCCTCCGGCAGCCATCAAAACGTTCTCTGTGTCTATGGGTCTGTTTCCGTTCTGCTTGTTCATTTATTTTGTTTTTTAGATTCCACACATAAGTGAGATCATCTGGCATTTGTCTTTCTCTGTCTAACTTATTTCACCAGCATCATACCCTCTGGGTCCATCCACATTGCTGCAGATGACAAGAGTTCCTGCTTTTCTATGGCCACCTCCTATTTCCTTGTGTACATATGCACCACTTGGGAAGTGCTGACAACTTTTAACACAGTTCTTAATGGGAGGAAACCAAGAAGAGGAAGACTAGTTACTTGTTCTGTTGTTGTTGTTCTTGTTTTTGCTCTCCCAGCTTGTGAGACAGAAGGTCAAGTGAAAGAATCTACAGTCTTTTATAAAATACAAATATCAAGAAAATGAACAAGAGAGAATCCATCAGAATAGGATCTAGGACTAACTGGTGGTCTCCTAGCTCATTCTTGTAAACATTCAATAAATGCTAGTCCCTTTCCAACTCGCCCATATATTTATTCCCTTTTCACCTGTGCCTTTATATCATGCAAATGTATAACCTTGAGAACTTTATCCTCATGTAATCTATGACCTATGCCTCATCCATGAGGTTTATTTTTAAAACACGTTTCAATTCTCTTCAAAGTATAAATAGATTTCACATACCAGCTCCTGCCAACAGAGCGTAAGTCGTTTCTTATCTAAAGTGGTTTGGTTCAACATCTTGGGCTTCTTTTCTGCCTCAGAGATAAAGGCACTGAAAGAGAAGAAGAAGAATTCTGAAACCTATAGTGACAATCCATTTATATAATTCTAGAGATTTGCAAATATACTTCCTATAATACAATGATAAAGTTAATGAAGCCACAAAACCAAGATTTTTCATTTAGGATTAAGCAATGATGCACTAGCTTTTCTAAGCGACAAAATGAGAATTTTTTCTTATCTGGGAAAAATGATACTCAGACTTCACATAGGGAACAGATGCTGGTTTTTTAAGTTTTTTCCAGTACATATCTATTGTGACTGCTGTCCTAGTTCATAACAACAAACACAAAATAAAGCAGTTTTCCATCATCTTGCAAATTTAACACACACCAAAAGGGTCCTGAAAATTGTCTGCAAAGCAAATATCTTAGACTCAATACTGGGATGTGCCTTCACATTTTAAAAACTGTACAAAGGACTGAGAGGACCATTTTGAGGGATAAAGTTAAAAATGTGTTCAATCGGAAAATGGTAAAGGTTATGAAGCAATGAAAGAAGAAATATACATGGCCTGGAAGTATACATGACTTGGGAAAATGAGACATTGTCCTAATTAGTGATAACTTAAATGCAATACCATTTTCATTTATTAAAAAATGTGATAGTAACATTTTAAAAACTGTACAAAGGACTGAGAGGACCATTTTGAGGGATAAAGTTAAAAATGTGTTCAATCGGAAAATGGTAAAGGTTATGAAGCAATGAAAGAAGAAATATACATGGCCTGGAAGTATACATGACTTGGGAAAATGAGACATTGTCCTAATTAGTGATAACTTAAATGCAATACCATTTTCATTTATTAAAAAATGTGATAGTAACCAGGGGGGTGAGGGCAT
>NW_006293700.1:7582519-7583212 GCF_000327345.1 Myotis davidii | reverse complement strand
TTGTCCTAATTAGTGATAACTTAAATGCAATACCATTTTCATTTATTAAAAAATGTGATAGTAACCAGGGGGGTGAGGGCATGAGTGGGGGTGGGGGTGGGGGGGGAAGGGCAATGGTGGGATAAGGACACATATGTAATACCTTAATCAATAAAGAAAAAATGTGAAATCAGACAAGGTTGGTGAAGCTGTGGGGATGTAGTCACGCCCCTCCATGATTTTAGGAGCAGGTAAATAGTTATAATGTTCAAGAGGCGATTTAACAGCACCAATAAACATTTAAATATCTATATAATTTAATCCAAAAATTACACTAGACTTCTATCCTTCAACAATAACTGAAAATATTTGTAAGAATACATGTATGCAGTAATCCTTGCTGTGGCATTGTTTATAGGAGCAAATCAATGGTGACAACTTCAATATCAGGGACTGCTTTTGATATGCATCACGGATTGAGTATTGAGGATGACTGTTATGTCCTGCCACAGAAAGATGCCAGTGAGGCATTGTTGAGCGAGAAGGCAGCCCGCTGAACAAAATGTGTGCTATCATCTGTGAAGAAGGACAGTGTTTTTATGGATGTGCGTGTTTGCAAATGCACGGGAGAAAATCCAGGAGGACAAATCCAACTCCTTTCTGGAGAGTGGGATTAGAGAAAGAATTGAGAAAACTTTTACTTTATGCATTCCT
>NW_006293700.1:7520826-7582478 GCF_000327345.1 Myotis davidii | reverse complement strand
TATGATAGGAAGGAAGGAAGGAAGGAGGAAGGAAGGAAGGAAGGAAGGAAGGAAGGAAGGAAGGAAGGAAGGAAGGAAGGAAGGAAGGAGAGAAAGAAAGAGAAACAAAAGGGGAAGCCTAAGATGCCACATCTCCCCATGCTCTGCCTGCTGCAATTGGAGGCCTCATGTGAAATTCTCTTTGGGTGTATAGTCAAGTTACATTTTTCTCTTAATTTTTAAAAAGAATTAAAAGCATTATATTTTGTAGAGGGAGTCTTGTTTTACATGTCTATTGTTCTTAGAGGCACTAGGAATTTCATTCCCCTACCCTCCCAGGATGGACCAGCCAAGGGAGATATGGGGGGCACTTCTGACTTCTCATCTCTCTCCCTTCTTCATAGGGGGAAAAATTACTATTTCCTCATCAAAATGGGGGTGAATGACCACAGCACATGTTTCTGTTCATCTTTCGTTTGTCAGACACAGGCTGCTGCTGGCTGTGGGCAGCCTTCTCACCCCACATGGCAAATGGTCTGGCCCTCCTCAGGGAAGCCTCAAAGACCAGCTGCTCAACCATGAATGGGTTTGGGGGACCAAGAAGCCCACCATGACCTCAGGTCCAAGTTGCTTTCTCAAATCCAGGTTTACCAAATATAAAACTAACATTTTCATCTCTGTCCAACCATCATGAATGTTTTTTCTATTGATTATGAAATTGAAAGAGGAATGATTATCATCCCAACTAACCCCCAATACTGAAAAGTTATTGAACTACTAATTTGCCACAGTGAGATCATAAAGCTTTTTAAAGATGCTTAAAAGAAGCCCTGGCCAGTGTTATTCAGTTGGCTGAGCATCGTCTCATGCACCAAAAGGTTGCTGATTTGATTCCTGGTCAGGGCACATACCAGGGTTGTAGGCTCCATCCCCAGTAAGGGGGCATACAGGAGGTAGTCGATCATGTTTTTCTCTCACATCAATGTTTCTCTCCCTCTCTCGCTCTCTCATCCCTCCCTTCCTCTCTCTCTAAAATCAATAAAACACTTTTTAAAAATACAGTTGTTTATTTTAAAAAAAAAATGCTTAAAAGGAATTGCAAGTGGCACTTAGCTCACAGCAAGAGTAGCACTGATATATATTGCTTCTACTATGAAAAACATGACAAAAATTAAAATAGAAAGAAAAATACTACATATTTTTTTCTCTTCTTTTCTTTTTTAAGTAAAAATGCTTGTATAGTTGAGAGATTAGGAAATCCAGAACTTATCGAACAGAATACCAGAATGTCGCCATCCCCTATCTACTCATTTTTTCCTTCCAGCAACTGAATAGCCACCCCTTTTCTATTAATTCCATTATGAGAGATTCTCATCTTTGTTCCAGTCCTGACTTAATTTCAAGAGTTAGTCCAAGCGCGTCCTTGTGTGGTAGATAGATCTAACATGACCCCCGAAGATCTCCATCTCTATTCTTGTCATTGTGTAATCCCCTCCCTTAGAATGTGCACTGGACCCAGTGACTTATTCATAATAGAATATAGCAAGAATGTGATGGGATGGCATTCCCAAGATTGGGTCTGAGAAGACCGTGACTCCCGTCTTTTTGGCACGCGCTCTCTGACTCTTCGCTGGCTCACTCTGATGAAGTCAGCTGTCATGTAGTGAGAGCTGGTGGAGAGGCCCAAGTAGTGAGGAATTGAGGTTGATTTATAACCCTCCACTACAAAGGAACTGAAGTCCTCAATCCAACAGTCTGAGAACTGAATTCTACAAATAACCATGTGAGCGATCTTGGAAGCAAATCCTTGCTGAGCCTTGAGATAACCCAGTCAGTGCCTTGACTTCAGTCTGTGAGAGGCTCTGAGCAAAGGACCAAGCTCTGCCACACCTGTACTCATGGCCAGTAGAACTGAGTCTATTAACAGAGATAATAAATACTGTGTTAAGTCACTAAATTTGAGGGTTATTGGTTATTCGGTAATAAGTAACTGATACCCTATTTTTGAATCTTTGTATTCATCTCTTGAAAAAAGAGCCAGACCACTGTACCAATTTTTTGGTAATTTCCACATAAAGGTGGAATATTGGCGCTAGATGAAAGGTAGATGAAAGGCAGACCTATTTTCTACAATGTCTCCAAGTTCCATCTTAGTCTAACGACTTGTTTGCATGTAACTAACATTTTTCTATATCATGTTGGTTTTTTCTCTTTAATGCTCAGGAGCCCAGGTATAGGGGACAGTTAGGTTCAGGGCCTCAGGTCTGGTAGACTTAATTTGTTCCTATTAATGCATTATATGATGAATTCTATTAAACAGTATTTGATAGAACGTATTCATCTCATTGTCAATGTAATTGTTGAGTATTTACTAAATGCAAAAAAAACACGCTGGGCACTACCACTGCTGGCATTTTTCTTTTTCCTTTTTTAAGAATCCTCACCCAAGGATATATTTATTGGAGAGAGAAAGAGAGAGGGAGAGAGAGAAACATTTAGTTGCCTCCTGTGAGCGCCTTGACCGGGGATCAAACCCACGACTTTTTTGGTGAACAGGACAACGGGACAACACTCCAACTGACTGAGCCACCCTGCCAGGACACTGCTGCCATTTTTCTTGTTTCATAAAGAGTTTCAGCAATAAGTCTTTTTTATCTTCTCTTTTCTTTTTCCCTTTGCTTTAGATTTTAGTTATTAATGTTTTAGGAAGCAAAAGTAATCCCACTTGTGCCAGCTAAATTACTGAACCAAATAAAGATAGATGGAACACTGAAATGCCCATCTGAATGCATGCAAATGGACTACTTTCTAAGATAATTAAAAGCTGATTCCATATACGCTCAGCACCCCACCCACCGGCTAGTACCTGCTTTGACTGATGAAGTCATTGAGCACCGTCTTCATTTTCTCCTCTGGTGCTTCCTCTGAAATCTTGATCAATTCTTTCACTTCTTCTATACTTTCTTCCTGAAAACAAACCACAGAGGTGAAGAAATAAGAGGTGAGAATGAGACACTGTAGTGGAGATATTGATTGTAACACCCCAGAAATAATATATAGCTATTTTTTTGTTTGTTTTAGAAATGAAGGAAGATTTTCCGTTTTCTTGTATCTGAACTGGAAAATACTACTGCATGATGATTCTTAGTTTTCCTTTTCTTAACTGGATTCGGGCTGAACTTGTAGGAAACTGTCCACCATGTTAGGGATTTAGGCTTTTACATTTGTTGAAACCAGGATCTATCAATTTTGTGGGAGAACTGTCAATCCCCTGCTCTTTGGAGATTAGGGAAACAGCCTACCATAGGCCCTACACCAATAAGAAGCAGAGCAGGGATCTGAATTCAGATAGTTGATGTAAAGTCCAGGGATTTTGCAAAATGTATTCTCATTCCTCTGGGTCCATGTGGTAAGAGGGGCCATGAGTCCTCCAA
Organism: Myotis davidii; assembly: GCF_000327345.1. Classification (NCBI taxonomy): domain Eukaryota; kingdom Metazoa; phylum Chordata; class Mammalia; order Chiroptera; family Vespertilionidae; genus Myotis; species Myotis davidii. The sequence continues at coordinate 7,579,065 of NW_006293700.1, read as the reverse complement.
ATGCAACAACTTCAATTTATTTGTATTTAGACTAAAGTCAAGACCTTCTACTGGGTGGATAAAAAATCCTTTGGCCTCCAGCTTCCCAATGATCAATTCCATGGCCTGTCAGTCACCTACCAGCAGGTCCGCCATTTTCTCCAGCATGTTGGACCAGTACAGCCTAAACGTCTGGTCTCCCCAGGAACTGATGAAGTAGACGCAGGGCTTCTTGGCCTCAAATGGCAAGTAGTTGTAATTTCTGTGAAAACATATTAGGACATAAGTTGGCAATCAAATGTTTTCAGGCAATTCCAGCCACAGATTCATGTTTTGTATGTTCTATGTGGGGTGGGTGAGGGGTGGTGACAAAACTACCCAAGTATCATTAATTCCATCCTTAGCCTATACTTGGGGACTCATGAGCAATAAACAATGAACAGTGATGTGGCTGAGGAGAAGAGAGGTACTAACAGCTACTGCTATCAGACTCAGGGAAAAACTGGAAATGATCAACAGAGGGCAGAATTTATCAAGCAAGCCTTCTTCAGGGAGGAAGGTTTTAAAGTGAGAGAGGAAAGAAGGGGGGAAAACTGACATCATTCCTTTATGTCTATATGCTAGGCACTGTGTAAGGATCACTTGAGATAACAGATATAAATGTATTTTGTAAACTGAAACTGCTAGAGAAATGTAAGAGGGTAACATGATTAATGAGGATAAAAGCATATCACTCAAACTAAACTTCAGGATCCCATGGCTTCCCTGCCATCCATCCATCCACCCATCCATCCATCCAATATTTACTGTTACCAGGCATTAGTGCTAATGATGCAGGTGACTCCCTAGGCTAAGAAGGGACAAGAGGGATGTCAAAGTACCTAGAAGGGGAAATGCAGCACCAAAGAGAATTTTGGGGGGAGACAGTGGAGTATGCTTAAATGTGATGAGGAGAAGACAGTTAACAGGATGAGACTGCAGACAGGAGAAGTTTTCATCCCAATAAGCTAAAGAGAACTTTAGCCTGAAGGAATGCATGATTGGTTTTTTTTTTTAGCTCTCCAACCCCAATGTCTTTTGGAAATCATGCCCCATGGTCTGTTCTGCAGACAATACACCAGCAGGTGCCCATTCATAAGAGAAGCCAAATAAATTCTTGGCAGAAACTCAGGTTGTTATTACAGCAAGAAAACAAAATAATTAAAGGGGTTAGAACCAAACTGCTTGCAGGTCTTTTAAAAATTATCACATTGAGAATCCTGCAGCTGAATACTTTCCCTCTCAATGTTGTGCTTTGTTCCAAGGTTTCTTTGTGCTAATGATGTTCAAGGCCTTTGTCTCTTTGGTACCCAGGGTCTCCTGGTCTCACTGGGTCTCGGTTTCTCAGGTAAATTATAGTGCAGATGGAAGACAGCAGATGGGAGGGCACCACGTTGCCAGTGGAAAGAGAAGGCTGCCAGTTTGAATGGTTGCCCTGACACATGACCAGCCTTGTGACTTTGGTCAAGGGTAGGCCTGGAATCCAAGAATCAAATGATGACCCATCATTAGGTGTCTGTGCTCCAAACTCATTGCTGAGCTCCAGCCCAATACATAAATTCATGTGAGTGCATGTGCTTTGCAAAACTGGAAAGTCCAGAACAAACACACAGTGGTATTTTAAGTGCTATGCTAAACCACCCCTTATAAGATGGTATTTTAATGAAGGCAACAGACAAATAAATTGTGTGTATATGTGTGCACACGCATGTAGGGGTCTATTACAGACACAGGATCTTCCAATTTAGTTGCTGCCACCCTAGCATGCCACTATGTGGACAGATCCTCAATATAGTGACTGAGAAATATACAGAAAGTCCCAAAACACTAGCATGACTTACTTTGGTTTCCTCGAGCCAGCTGTTCAGACTAATATAAGGTCCATCCAAGGTTGCCTTGAGACCTCTCATCTCCTCCCTAACCTTCCCACACTATATCCCCTGACATTGTCACCAATGGTCAATAATAGGCTAGTCCAACAAGGTGAGGGATGTTCTTGCTACCTGGTCCCAGTGAAAGAATGCAGAATATTTCTGATTAGTTTCAGAGAAGACCTTCAGATCCCGTTATAGGATCCACTCATTGAGGTCCTCAGTTTTAAAAATGGACAGAGAAGCTATTAAGGGACTGGGAAATTTGGGGTTCTTTATGGTGTGTGCAAGGGAGGATGGACAGCCAAGTATGGCTGCCAGAGATACCAAAAAAGGCCCCAACGAAGATGGTCTATGGGAAGGGGTAAGGTGGTCCATGGGAGGGGGGAGATGGCCCCATGAGAGGGACAGGATTTAGAAAACATGGGGCATGCTAAAAAGGAAGAGGACAACAGTTAGGATTATTTTCACTAACTCCTTTCTACTTTTTTCCGAACACTCTCTCTCCATGTCTTAAGCCCCTTCTCATTCTTTAGGATGTCACCTTTTCTGTGATATTTCCAACTCTTCACTTCCTCCCTGGGCAGAGTAGTCACCTCCTCCTCTCTCTGCTTCCATAATACTCTGTGCCCAACCCAGTTATAGCAACTCCTTAAATCATCTGGAAACAGTGATGAGCATCTACATGTGCCAGGCACAGAGAGGAGCAGAAACATGGGGGAATAGCACAGGCCCTGCCTCAGAGTGCTCAGTCTAATGGGGACACAGAGAAGTTAACATGTCTTCATGCAGTGTCATCAGTGCTTGGAGGAGGTGAGTGCCAAGTCCAAATCAAACTTGGGATTCAGGAAAAGGAACTTGGTCTTTGTCCTGAAGGTTAATGGGAGCCAGCAGTTTCGAGGAGGGGATTTGTTGCCTGGCAAAGGGGAGAGCATGTTTAGAAAGACGAGAAGCAGCAGTTTAGGGAACTGCCAGGGCCATTGTGTGGCTGGAGGAAACGTGGAGTTTGGGAAGTGACTGAAGATGTTGGCAGAGAAGTAGACGGGCATTGAATAACCAAGTTATGGCCTCTGAAATTAATCCTGAAAGCCACTGGCCGCCCATGGACGATGCCAATTGGGGAGTCACTGGTTCAGATAGATAGTTTGGTAAGTTTCTTGAAGAACATTCAAGCCAGATAATGGTTTTTAAATAATCCAGTTGAAGATGCCAACTCGCTGAATTAAGAAATGGCAAGAGATATAGGAAATACTTAAGAACTAGAACTGACTATACTTTATTGCTGATTGGATGTGGGTAGTAAGGAAAAAGAGAATGACAATTTTGTGGTTAAAAGGACTCAGAGGATGGGAGGACCAGTCTATGAGATTGGAAAGATGGGAAGAGAAGCAACGTTGTCTGCGTAGACCATGAGCCTGGTGAAAAATTTGTGGGATGCCCAGGGGATCGGTTTGGCTCTGTGCCAGGAAAGAAGGCTGTCTGGGGAAATAGATTGAATCCTGGTTTTCCTAATAGTGGTCAGTGAGCCATGGATCCATGCCCAGAGAGAGAGTCCAGATGGAGAAGAGCAGAGGGTGAAGAACTCTGGTGACGTGGGTCCAATCTCCTTGCATGTAAACGAGAAGAGCAATGTGCTCTTGTGAGAGTCCCTGCAGATCATGAAGTCTTTGTTCCCGGCACAAGGCTCAGAACACAGAGGTCTCTCACTGTGTGTGCCTTCCCCTTATTCTCATAAATCCCTTGGTTGGTGCTTGAACCACTTTCTTAAAACCGAATTCTATGATTTTACGTCTCTTTACATGTTGAGATTTTACATGGGTTCGAGCTCAGTGAGGGTACATGTAGGTGCCGGCTGTTTTCTGACAGTCTTTTCTGGTGGCTAACAATTGTTTTTTGAGTTGTTCAGTTGGACTGTGTCAAAGTAAAATAAGAAGTGATGTATTTAATAATGTCACTAAATTGAGTTTGCATAACAGCACAGAACTCAGATGAATATAATAACTGTTAATAGGGTTTGTATTGAATTTTTAAATTCCGGCCTTCCTACCTGTTATGCATCAAAGTTCTAGAATAAAGGGGACTTCAGATCTGATCATAATAACCATCATCATTGCTCTGCCCTTAAGTGAATTACCTGGATGTGTCATTTCAAGAGTTGTTGACATGAAACTAAGGATTCAGGAGAGTGGCACTTACCATGATGGCCAGACGTATGCTTGCTCCCATAACTGAGATTAACAATAATAATAATGTTTCTGGTTTTAGAGAAGAACTGAAACTAACAGTCCCAGAAATTGGTCAGACTCCCACTGTCAGAAACTGTTGCTTCTGCCATCTCCTACCTGTTTCCTTCTGTCACGAGTGGCTTCTCCGGGTGAGTGGTGGAGACCATAGGGATGGCAACCTCCTGCGCTGTGTCCCTTTCTCCCTCTTGCAGCAGCGGAAGGGTGTCTTCTTCAGCTGATTCAGCTGACTTCTTCTTACTCCCATGATGGGAGCCTCCATCAATCAAGTTTCCAAAATTACCTGCAGAGGTAGCAGCAAGGGGAGAGGGGCCAGGTGTCACTCAAGAAGCAGAATCAGGCAGCTTGACATAGGGACCCAAGTTCATGTCCTCCCCAAGCAGGGAAATAAGATCTCAGTATGAAGGTGGGAAGAGCATGGTCAGACCAAAGAAATAAGACTGACAATGACAATGAGCCATCATCTATAACCATGCTATGTCCTCATCTGTAAAAACTACTTAAGTTACAAATTAACTGGATTCCATCTCCATTTCTTTCTTTGAAACAGATTTCCAGATGTGAATCAAGGCATTCTCTGATGGAATATCCAATCTTGGAATCATTTTTCCAGAATGTGCATCAGCCCAGAAAGATTTCTGGGAGTTATAATAACAGCACCCACTATATGCATGGCACTCTGCCTGCACTGATCCATGAAACCCTTGCAACAGTTCTATGAGAAGTTATCATTATTCCTATTTAATAGATGAAGAAACTGAGGCCCAGAGAAATTAAGTGAGCCTCATATAATGCAACCAGGTTTACTAACCCAAATCTGTCAGAATCCAAACTATATTCTTAATATGTTTTTTAAAGTATGAAAATAAATCTATCCCTTATGTAGAAATACAAGAGCAAACAAGGAATTATTAACTGTTTTCTCAAGAAATGGTTGTATGGCCCATGTCATGTGCCAGGCACTGTGCTTGGCCGCACTTACCAATAGAAACTTCAAAGCTAATGGGTTTATCTCCAATCTTCCGGTCAATCATGGTGGCTTCAAAAAATGCCCCAAAGAGTAAAAATTCCTCATATTTTTCTGGTACAATCTATAGAAAGAAAAAGTATATATGAGATAGGCCTGGTTCCTTATATTTTATCATTAGGAAGCTGATGCTAACCTGGTCCGGGGAATTCATAGGCATTTGAGTCTCAGTGTCAGCCTGGAATGGCACACACTTTCCCCACTAATCAGACAGGCAGGAACCGGGACCTGCAAATTGCATATCCAAATTCAATCATTTATCTAGAATGTAGTCTCAACCTTCAGAACTTCTACCTTACAATAAAAATGTCCTCTTTAGGATATTTATCTATTTATTATTATAATTTTTCAATTACAGTTGACATTCAATATTATTTTATACTAGAGGCCCAGTGCACAAAATTCATGCACTGGTAGGATCCCTAGAGGCTGCTGGTTGACAGCTAGGGACTCCCTCCCTTCCCCCAGTTGACTCCGCCCCCTGGTTGAACTCCCAGACGACCTCCATACTACACTTTTATTATATAGGATTAGTTTAAGGTGTACAGCATAGTGGTTAGATATTTATATAATTTACAAAGTGATCCCCCCATCAGTCTAGTGCCCACCTGGCACCATACATAATTATTATAATATTATTAACTATAGTTTACATCCCTGTGGTATTTTGCAACTGCTAATTTGTACTTCTTAATTCCTTCACCTTTTTCACCCAGTTCCCCAACTCCCATCCCTTCTGGCAACCACCAGTCTTCTCTCTATATCTATGAGTCTGTTTTAATTTTGTTTATTTTGTTCATTAGATTCCACATATAAGTGAAATCATATGGTATTTGTCTTTCTCTGACTTATTACACTTAGCATAATACCCTTTAGGTCCATTCATGTTGTCACAAGTCATAGGATTTTATCCCTTTTTATAGCCAAGTAACATTCCATTATATATATATATATATATATATATATATATACCCATCCTCTTCTTATATAACATCTTCTCTATCCAATTATCTATTGATGAGAATCCTTTTATTTTAAAACATAAGCTTGGGCATATTATCTTTCTAAGATGCTGTTGTGAAATAGAAATATGGAATCATCTTCTGGTGGGTAGGCATTTAGAAAACAGAAAACCAAAGATGAGATACTCAGGCATAGGATGAAACCCCTACATTTGAGCGTAGTTTTATGGACTATACAGGGTGGTCACATGCATTATATGTGTTCCTCTTAACAACCCTGAGAGATCAACATTTAGATAATTCCTATTGTACAGATAAAGAAATTGAGGATACAGAGCTTGAGGTTGAGTTAATAACTTTCCCAAGTATTCTGATCACAGATCCAGTGCTCTTTGAATTCTAAACATGTGCTTAACTCAAAGTCAGACTTTACGCCCAGACAAAAGGGGGAGAGGGTTAGGCACGCACATGAGCATCAGCCAGTCAAGTGCACACAGGGTGGGCTATATGCACTCTGGTTGCTCTGTGAGGGGTGCAGGGCCCAGAAGCACAACAATATAAATTGCTTTTACACTGAAAACAGCCTTAGAGTGCATCTGCTCCAACCTCCACCTTTTACCCAAATAAACTACAGCTCAGAGAGACAGAAAGGGGCTGGCTTGCTAAGATCACACAGCAAGTTAAAGACAGCCAAGATGTGAGACCTGGTCTCCACTGAGGCTGCCTCCTCCAGCAGCCTGCATTCTGAAACACTAGACTATGACAGGTGTTAACCTAAAAATAGAAATGCAAAGTGAGAGGCAACAGCGCTTACTTGAGATCCAGAAGAATTGCAATGTGGGGAAGCACTGACTCAGACAGGAACCCAAACAGTGTTCCAATTACAGGGGAAAGGCAGCGGTTTTTAAGAGAAAGAGAAGGGAAATGATTACATGAATAGAAGAAAGGAATTTCTATTGGTGCAAATAACTTACATTACTCTTTAGCTGTATATGACTGGTTACTGATTCTTAAGGATGCCTACAATTTCCAGCCTTGTGGTAAAGGGTCTGCTTGCCTGTTAGCTCCACAAACAATTGTTTGGAAGGCAATGCAGCTCTGGCCCAGTCCTAAGGTTATTTTGCACAGTTCACACTTTCCAAAGTTTCAAGGAATAAGACGTATGAGGCCGTTCCTCTGGAATGGCTGCCCTGACTCTATTCTAACATGGCTCCACTTATGCCAGTTTCTCACACAGGAGCCATCCCAAGATAGCACACAGCTATTTACAAATGACTCCTATTGACAGGGAACAGGCTGGTGCCTCAGGGAGCAGATGTTGCTGGGACGGGTGACACAGCATCACATTTCTGAGCAAAGAGGCTGAATAAGCCAGAATCATGTAATCTGTGCTTCCTGGTTTTGTGATTGGATTTATTGAACTCAATGGAAAGAACAGTAAGATTCCTCTAAGGATCAATGCAGCTCTGGTCTCAGGGTTTAAAGAGCCTCATTCAATCAAGAACCTCAAACCCCGACTCTCAGAGAGCCAAAGGGTTTCCACACCATTAGGTGGAGGTCACCCCTTCCTTCACACGGGAGCCTCCTGTGCTCTCAGCATCCGCAGGAACTGTGTCTGTTGACCAGAAGATGCCGGACAGGGTGGGGGTCCAGTGCTGGACCTTAGTCACAGAGCACACACCCCTCCCACCTGCTGCCACTGTGTCCACTGGCTGTAAACCAGCCACTTATCTCACCTTCCTGGGGCCAGGTTTACTCTCTGGGAGGAGGGCAAAAATTACTCAGAGACCTGGAGGGAATGTAGGCCATGTGGCCTGGAAGAGGGACAGCAGGCGCCATAGCCAGACAAACCCTCTTCAAATCCCAACTCTGCTACTTCCCAGCTGGTGGACTTTGGGCCAGTCATGTCCACTCTCCAGGTGTCACTTTCCTTGCCTGTGAGCTAACCATCACAATGGGGCCTACAGGGGAAACGAGATCATCCATGTGGAGCACCTAGTAGTATAAAACTTACATGTGTATGTGCTACAAATGGTAGTCATGACACGTATTTCAACAGCTTAGAATTCATGTCTTAAGCCTACCCATCCTTCAAGGCTCAGCTCAAATGGCTCTTCCTTCTGGAAGCATATCTTGACTCCCTGAGCTGGAAAAATAATGATGGCAATGTTAACCAAGCTGCTATTATGTGTCAGATGCGGTATTAAGAACTTTACCTACATTATCGCATGTAATTCTCATCACTACCCTGGGAGGGAGATATTTTATTTTACCCATTTAAAGATGAGGACACTGCAGTCCCGTGAAAGATTAAAATATCTGTTCGATGTGACTAATATTTACTGAGCACTTACTATGGGTCAGTCTCTGTTCTAAGTACTTTGCATTCATCAAATCCTCTGTATGAGCCTATAAAGTAGAGGTTATTACTGGAATAAAGCATCAGAAGCTTCAGTCACTTGCCCAAAGATTCAAACAGAGGCAATGTTTTTCCACGTGGCAATCCCTGTTTAGAAAAGAGTGGCCAGTCTGAACAGCAGGAAATACTGACACAGGGTCAGACTTAGGGGCTATCAGCTTAGGTGGCTACTACACTACCCACAATTTCTGGCAAAGTCCAAAAAAGCCCAGTTTCCAAAGTTGGCATATATTCTCAAGAAACACACAAACACAATCACCTCAAGGCACTGTCATTTTTAACAAACCAACAGTACACATTTCCAGAGAGTATTTCCCAACATATAATTTCAGAGGGAAGGCTGGGGAGGCTGACAAAATACTCAAAATTAAGTCACCAACAATAGGGTAGAGAGCTCTAAATAGCTGCCCACTGGTGGTGGGAGCAAACCATAGCATCATCGGTAACAACAGCAGCATGGCTAAGAGCTCTGCTGAGCATTTTGCAGATTTCCCACACTCACCCCCACTTATCTGATAGGGGATGCCTATCAGAGAGGGACTATTACTATCCCATTTTGTTGATGACCAAACTGAAACACGAAGAGGTGTTATTAGTATCAGAGCCATGATACTAATATTTCCAAGCATGTGCTGCAACCTCTCCCCGACAGTTTCTTAAGATTCATTAGATCCCAGCAGTAAAAATAAGTGGACCTTCCCAGGCTAAGGTCACCCACATGCTACAATCCTGTAGTCTGTCTAGACCTTCCTAGGAAAGCACAGCTCTGGGGGACCCCCATCACCTCCCCTCCCCACCTGAAATGACTGTCTGGTTGATCTGAGAAACACACTCCCAGAGGCAGAGCCATCCAGGCTGAGAGCTGCGATCCACCCACCTCTGCTACTAACAAAACAGAAAGTTCTCTCTGTTTAAGCTACGGAGTACTGTTGCTAAACTAAACAGTTGAGAGGTTATTCACAGTTTGTGTTTATCCTGAAGCCCAAGATTTCTTTTCCATAACAGAACCAGGCTGGAAAATGCTAATGTGCTTCATATCAATAAGCAAAGATAAGTATTTTCTTGAGTTGTGATTTTCCCACAGGCTTGGGCAAGGGAAGAGGTTTCTCAATGTCTTGTGTCCCAGTTTGTCACCCACGCTTCCTCCTCTCATCCCTTCTCCCACATTACCTCCCATCCACAGCATGGCTGAGCTAAAAACAAAGCTGAACAAAACAGGCCACATATATAGTTCAGTTGATCACCCCACCACCCACTCCCACCAGCTCCTCCAGATAACTTCTATTTCTCTTTTACTTTGGTTTCTATGGGAATTGTGTTGGGGGGGACACTCAAGGAATTTACCAGCAGCAGATGGGCGTGATGTGTGCAGGAAGAGGCAGAGGATCTGCCCCGGAAAATGAGACTGAGCCAACACACATGTGCAGGGGGAGTGAGAGCTCCGCAGGCCTTTGGGGACCTGTGGCAGGTGCTGCTCCTCTTTGGCTTTACCTCATAGGTGAGTTCAGACTTACTTCTGGGGGTACATCGAAAGGCTCCACCTCGACCTCGGTGGAGTTGGTTTTGTCTGAAGCCTGCTGGGGTTTTCCACTGTCTGTTTTGTCACCCTTGTCTTTACTTGAGCCTTTGGAAGATTTGGAGTCTTTGTCCTTTGAAGACAACTTGAGGTCCTTGAGTGCCTTGGAAAATTTAGACTCCTGTGCCCCTCCCGAGAGGATTTCCACAGCAATTTCCACCAAAATTCTGCCCCTGAATGACACGCCTTCTCCAAAGCCTTCATTCATTTCCTGGTAGTCGTCCATCAGACTGTGGTTCCTGGGTGAGCCGTACAGGTTAATCCAGGCAGGTCCAAAGGTAGGTAGGAAGCCTAAAAAGATCCCAAACTTTAGTTGTGTGGTTATGTTTACAAGTTGATTTTTTTTGTTTTATGGAAGTTGTGCACATTCACTTAGAAATATGAGACAGAGAAGCATCAATCAGACCATCAAACCTCAGAGGGAAGGTAGGGGAGGTGGGGGTAAGGGGGAGAGATCAACCAAAGGACTTATATGCTAGCATATAGGCCTAACCAATGGACACAGACAACAGGGGGGTGAGGGCATAGTCCTAACCAATGGACACAGACAATAGGCGGGTGAGGGCATGAGTGGGGAAATGGGGGGTAATGTGGGGATAAGGACACATATGTAATAACTTAATCAATAAAAAAATTAAAAAAGAAATATGATATACAGAAAAGACAAGAGAAAATATTTGCAGTCTATGTTATCACCAATAGATAGTCATAATTATCATTTTGCTATATTTCTTTCTAGTCTTTCTTCCATGCAAATGTCTACACTTGTTCACAGTTGAAATAATCTTATGACAACCAAGATTACTATACCCAGCAAAGCTATCAATTAGCATTGAAGGTCAGATAAAGAGTTTCACAGACAAGAATAAGCTAAAGGAGTTCATCACCACCAAACCAGTGTTACATGAAATGTTGAAGGGTATTCTTTAAGAAGAGAGAGAAGAGGAAGAAAAAAAGATTAAAAAATCTTATATAATAAAAGGCTAATATGCAAATAGACCCAATGGCAGAATGACAGGTCACTATGATGTGCACTGACCACCAGGGGGCAGACGCTCAATGCAGGAGCTGCCCTCTGGTGGTCAGTGCTGTCCTTCAGGGGAGCACCACTCAGCCAGAAGCCAGGTTCATGGCTGGCACGCGCAGCAGCGGTAGTGGGAACCTCTCCCACCTCTGTGGCAGCGCTAAGGATGTCCATGCGGGGAGCAGGCCTAAGCCATCAGTTGGACATCCCCTGAAGGCTCTAGGACTGCAAGACGGTGCAGGCTGGGCTGAGGGCCCCACTCCCCACGAAGTGCATGAATTTTGTGCACTGGGCCTCTAGTAAAATGGCAATAAATACATATCTATCAACAGTTGAATCTAAAAATTGAAATAAATGAACTAGAAATCTAATGAACAAAATAAACTGATGAATAAAATAGAACCAGAGGCATGAAAACATGGAACAGACTGACGAATCTCAGAAGGAAAGGGTAGGGGAGAAGGTGGGAAGAGATTAACTAAAGATCTTATATGCATATATGCAGTACCTATGGACACAGACAATAGGGTGGTGAAGGCCTGGGGCAGGGCAGGAACTGGGTAGAGGGGAGTAATGGGAGGGAAAAAGAGGGACATCTGTAATACCCCCAACAATAAATATTTTTTTTAAAAAAAAGGGAAAAAAGAAATCATCTTATGTATGTTGATGTGCATACTTGTCTCTTTCATTCGTTGATCAAATTCACCAGGCACCATGCTAGACTCTAAACATAGAGCCGAGTGGAGAATAAGGAAAATACATACATACATTAAACAAATGTTTACATTGTAGATGTTATGAAGGAGATATACCTTGTGCTGCAAGAACAAACAGGCTGATACAGCATGGAGAGAAGTCAGGCAGAGAGAGAAACAGGAGAGAAAAGAGAGATTTCTAGGCAGAGGGAAAGCATATGTCCTCCGGAAAGGAGACAGAAGAAGCTGAAAGAGAAAGCCAGAGTGGCTTAGTCCAGAGAGCAAGCTGTGTGAGATGAATTTGGACAGGTGAGCAGGTTTGGGGGCCCTGACAAGCTCTTTACTCTAGAAATTATGGGAATATTTTAGAGGGATTTAAGTAAAGATATAACATAATCAGATGTGTGTTTTAAAATCAGTCTAATGCCCAGCCAGAGTGGCTCATTGGTTGAGTATCAACCTATCCATTCCTGGGTTGTGGGCTCAATCCCCAGTTTGGGGCATGCAGGAGGCAGCCAATCAATGATTCTCTCTCATCATTGATGGTATCAAACCGTGACCTCCTGCTTCAGGGACAATGCTCATCCATTGAACCATACCAGCTAGGCTCTTATCTCTCTCTCCCCCCCTCCCTCATTCTCCCTTCCTCTCTGAAATCAATAAAAAATCTGAAAAATCAGTGTGGCTGCTATGTGAATTGAATGTAAGAATGGATGTTGGCAAACTGGTTTGGGGACTACATCATCATCAAAATGGAAGGCATCGGTGGCTTCTAGGATGATGGTACTGGAGACTGAGAGAAGTAAATATTCTGAGATATGTTCTAAACATAGAACTGAAAAGACCTCAGGATTGTAATTTGCTATTAGCGTATTTACCTTTCTTAATACATAACGTCCGAGAAAAGACACAGTATCTATGTAACATCTCCTTGGCAACAGAATGTTCCTTTTTGCCAGGCGGTATGACATGGCCACCCTGAATCTTGAAAGCCTGGGTTCAAGCCTCAAACCTCCGCTCTGTCATTTTTGAGCTGTGTGACCTCAGACAGGTTTGATAACTTCCCCATGCCTCAGTTTCCTCATCTGTGAAATGAAGATGCTAATAATCCCTATCTCATCTATTAGGATTAAAAGATAATGTCTATTAAGTGCTTCACTTAAGAGCTCAAGAATATTAGCCATTACTCTTAATAAATATATTCATCATCATGTGCTTAACAATTACCTTTGTTTTACTGTTATCCATAGTTTGATGCCTAAATGTTTCCTCTCCCTGCCCCGCAGCCCCATCAACTAGAGTCTGTCCTTCCATTGAGTAAATTTTAAGATGCAGAGGGATTGTGTTAAAAAGAATAGAAGTATTTTATGGCCCCTGATGTCTACTTTCTAAACACTGTTCTACATCTCCCTGAACACCATCAAGATGTCCCTGCAAAGCTGTGGGTAAAACCCGTTTGCATCTAGCTGAGAAATCTGTAGACAGGCAGGGTATGCTTTCTGCATGAAGCATCCTGTGGGGAACTGTTCAGCAATATGAGGAGTTAAGCAACAGATATTTATTGAGACTTTCAACAGGGTCGCTCTGTGAGGGGCACAAAAATTCGATCTTGACCTCTGCTTATGCCAAGCCTTCAGTATGTATGTATATATGCACACATACACACGCACGCACAAACATATACATCAATTAGCACAGATTTGTAGTGCAGAGAAAGATTGCTTTAGGACTGAAAGGAGGGAACGCTGTTGGGGTATTTAGAGAATCATCACCTACTGATTTAGGTTTTGTACATAAAGAACTTTATAGTGGGTGGAAGCTTTCGGCCGACTCAGTGGGTGAGCTGGGACTCTGTCCCTCCCTGGCCCTTGAGTGCACTGTTGGCAGCGCCTCCCTGCCCTACTCCTGCTCCCCTGCTCCCATCAGTGAGTTGGAGGCACAATTTGGGGGAATCACTTAAACATGGAAAAGCCATTTTTAGCTTATGAGCCATGCAAAAATATGTGTCAGGCCAGATGTGGCCCATGGACCACAGTTTTCCCACCTCTGATCTACTCTAAACACTTCATTTTTCAATTAAGAAACCTAAGGCCCAGGGAGAGGGAGTGACTGCCTTGAGGACACATAGTGAAGCTCATGAAAGACCTGGGATGGCGAACAGGCCTCAAGGCTCCCGAGTCTGGCTCCATCTTCTGCCCTGAACCAATCCAAACCAGAGACCACACAGAACATGAAGGGCCTAACACAGCGCCTGCTCTAAGCCTCTCACTTAACAGATGAGGGCTCCAATTCAATCATGTCCAGGCGCTGTGTCTAAATCAGACACGTGAGGCTTTACCTTTATCTCCCTCCTGTTCATTGGAGATTTTCTTCAGGTCAATGAAATGGGTTGCCAGCGCGACATCGTTCACGCTGCCTTCATCCCACACCTGAATTTTCACCCTCCGACACAAGGGAGGGAACATTTCCTTGAAGATCACCTGTTCATGCCACACGGGATCGGCACAATTCTTCTGCACCGTGGTTCGCCCCTAAAAACAAAGCCAGGAGAATGGGAACCATGGAAAGAAAACATGACTTACCCAGGAAAACTCATCAAACCTGCCGGAAATATGAAGTGAGTTCTTAAAAACAATGAACCTTCCTCCACCCAACACCCGTGAAAATCAGTTACACCCAGTGAACATTACTGATGTCCTACTCTGCGCCGGACACTGTGCCAGGCACTGGGGCAAAGGTAAGGCTCGGGGCCTGCCCTCAGGAAGTTCTCATCCTCATACCAGGACGGGGGTGAAACTAACACTGTGCTATGAACAGCAGTGTTCCCCATACCTCAGGGAATGCAGCAGATTTAAACCCAGAGTTCATGTTTTATAAAAGGAGGAATCTGTGTAAATCACGTTCCCAGTCTGGACCTCATCATAAAATGGAGTTGATGTCCTATTGACTGGCAAGACAATCCACATCAAAAATACTACGGTGTTCACCCTGCCGAGTGGAGGGGTCGTGTAGACATATAGTTAAGGGCAGAGGCAATATGTGTCAACTGAAGCTTCAAAGCCCAGCCAACCAGGACTGAGCTTCAACCATGTGCCCAGGCCCTGGTATTTCCAATGGCTCGTAAGCAGGGAACAGGGATGTTCAGATTTACACAGGATAACGACCACCTGGGCAGACTGTGGAGCAGATTGGGAGAAGGCTGGTAGTTCTGCAGGGACTGGGTCACAGCTCAGAGAAGTAGCCAGAGGTAAGAAAGGCGGCCTGTCTGCCCAGGCTCTAACCATGATGCCGAGTGGCTCCTCTCCATGATCTCCAATGGACAGTGAGTGAGCAATCCTCCCCTTCTTGCCACATGACTCGGTGCCTCTTTGCGGCAAGTTTTTTCTCTCAAGGCACTTCCTAATTTTGATTTTAACTTCATATCATTTGACTAGAAATGTCCTAGGTAAAGACCAGGCCTGTCATTGTTGGTGACAACAGTTCCTCACCATCTGCCCAGCGAAGGAGACCTCCACGAAGGGATCCACGAGGTCCTTACTGTCACCCACAAATGCTTTGGTCACGTTCGCCATGATGCTGGAGTTCATCTTGGGCAACCCTTCTGCTTTGTAGAGTCTCACATAGAATCTGGCCCAGGGTCTCTCTGATGGAAACCCTTGAGGGATCAAAAGGTTCCTTAGAGGAGGACAAAAACAAAAAATAAAAAAGCGCTCTCTCGTAAAAGAATAGGGAGAAAAGCTAGAAAGCATAAGAAAGATCCTGATATCTGACAGAAATCTGAAAAGATTAGGATCTATTGCTAAAATGAGTTTTCTTCTTAGTTTAATGATAGTGAAGGGTATGATTAGAGTGAATGCAAACTCACTTAGGTCCTACAATTATAGAATAAACACTGTCTCCCACGCTGTACCTTACAATAGGTACATTAAGTCTCCCCATTTTATAAATCAGTGGTTGAAATTATAATTCTTTCAAAGGAAAATCAGCTAAATTCAAATAAATCAGATAAGCTCAGGAATAGCTTGTCTGCTATGGGTTATTATAGGAAGACAGGCTCTACTTGTCCTAGAAACTGACTTCCTAATGCATAGTTACACCTTCCATCAGACACATCTCGATGCCCCAGATAGAGCAGAATCCCATGTGGATAAGTTATAAACTTGGCCATTCTCGTGTATCCATAAGGAAAGGGAGGGAGGGAACGAGACATGGAAATGGGAACATATCATTTCCATTGCCCAGCCCTGGATGAATCTGTCTCACTTTTCTATTTGTTCCTCGGCATCGGAGATTTTCGGGTTGGTCTTTAAGATGTCGCCTTTCCCAATCACGCTGATGTCACACTTCAGATACCCCTTCGTGCCAATCCTGATATCACCAGGGTCTGTGAGCAGGGCCCACTTGTCACAGAACTGATGACCTGTAAAAGTGTCCTGACAGCTCAGATATCCTGCACAGATGGACCCAGCCCCACCCAATTCTCTACCACACCCAAGATCTCCCGTACTCTACTGAGGGATTACCTCATTTGGGCTATTTCCAAGTCTCATGCCACTTCCCTCTCCTCCTTTCCCACCTGTCCTTTACTTCCCATCCTCTTCACCATCTTTTTCTCCAACTGGTCACAAGTATTTGGGAAGCCTTTCAACCTGATAGAGATGCCCTAGCCAGAATTCTAGATTTGATGAAGTAGGAGGACATTAAAGGAGTATAGAAGTCACATATTATTTCACAGGCCATAAATGTGGCTCATGGATTTTTTTGTTTGGCCTACCCTGGAAGTCCAAACTTCAAAATCTCATACAAAAACCTATATTTCTGGCTTATCCCAAAACAAACTGTTAGACCAGGCAATACAGAGGGCACATTCCACATGACAGCTGAAGGTAAAAGAGCTGAGTAGATGCCAATCCTAATGGAATTAGTAGAGTGAATTCAAACTCACATGACCTGGACCCCTGGACATGGGAGTCTGAATTACAGTTGAAGAAAAGAGGACTTTCATGAAAAGATCTCTGTTTATTGTTGGCTTTATTACTTATTAGCTCTTGACCTTGGACAAATTACCTAGTTTCTCTGAGTTTTACTTTCTTTTAAATCAGGGATGATAATGATTATTACAACAAATCCTTATATGGCATGCCACAGTCATTATTCTATGCTGGGTCTACACTAAGCACTCTATGTATATTTATTAACTTAATCCTCCAACCACCCTATGAAGAAAGTACTGAGATAAGAAGCCAAGTCATTTGCCCAAGGATGCACAGCTAGGAAAGAGCAGAGTAGAATTTGAACCCAGTCAATCTGGCTCCAGAGCCCATATTCTTCAATTTAACATTTTCCTATCTTTGTTGACGCTGTCTCACAGCACTAAATGAGACAGAATTTGTGAGAATGGAAAAAGCTGCTCAGAAGTATGGACATATAAGATAATTTTGTCATTAGATCTTAAACTGAGGAAAAGAGCCATATCTTACTCAACAGTCTATAATTGGTGCTCAGTGTTACTGAACGGATGGTTAAATGGATGAGTGAATAACTGAGTTGACCTCCAGGTGGGGTAAACTGGAGAAGAGTAAGAGAGCTACGAGGACGCAAGGCTTTCTTACCAGGCTGGTTGTACACAGTGCCCAGGTCCACTTTGAAGGCGCCGATCAGGATGCTTCCTATCAGCTTGTGATGAAAGACCTGAGGAGAGAGGGAGCAGTGAGCCCGGAAGAACTACATTTCTTTTTTAGGATAAACCTGTGAAATGGGTTCCTGACACCTCAAAGAGCATCCTAGGCCTTGACCCTTGTCTGACCTCCACTCATCTCTGAAGCACAATGACATTTGGTCACCAAAAACTCAGGGCTGTAAAGGGCATCCAGAAGTACCTCTTTCTCCCAGCAGGTTTCCAGCAAATCCTTTATTAAAAAACACTTAACAAATCTCACTGTCTGAGCGTTCTTTTTTTTTTTTAAACCAAAATCAACTTTTGTGCAGCCAACACTTCAACATCCATCTTTGCCTGTTGAAACTTCACTCATCCTCAATACCTAGAGCAAATGCTGCTTCCTCCAAACAGCCCTCCCTGATTCCCCACAGCTGAAAGTACTCCCTTTTTTCCACTAACTCACACAACACTTTGCTCACAACTTTCTCAGACAACTCATCACATGAAGTTTTGGACATGTACAATCGTTAGAACAAGGGAGATGGCCATCCTCAACATTTCCTCTAACCAGTAGACAGCAGAGGGCCTGGCTGGCTGCAGCAGCACATCTGAATGCCGATGCTATAAAGATGAATTTAAGTTCTAAAGGAAGGTGTCAGAGCTGGCCCTCGGTTCAGAAACAACATTGTCTGAGACACTGCTGAAGATTCAGGAGGAGTTTAACCTTAACCCAGAAAAGGGAAAAGAGGAAGGGCAGCGGTAACTTCGTGTCTTCAGATCTTGGAAATACTTCCATGTAGAAGGGTAGGTTCCCAGTGTAGCTCCCAATTTACGGGAAGAGAGATGTCAATTCACCATAAGGATAGTTTTTATAATAGAACGTCTTAGTAATGGAATCACTAGAAGTAGTAATCTCCCCATCACTGGGTATAATCAAGCAGAGTCCAAGAACCTCATGTAATGGAGGTGGTAGAGGATTCCTGCACTGACTGGAAGTTGCATTAAATGACCTCTAAATTTTCTTCTAATTATAAAATGCTATGAGTCCCTTGAATCAAGGACAGTTTCCTACTCTCTTTTACCCACCATGTGGCCTTGTTCATAATGGGTGTTCAATAAACACTGAGTGAATTAATGAATAAGACCGATTGAATGATGGATGAATAGGAGACTTTTGTAGCTTGTGAACAGCTCCTCTGGGAGAGTCAATAAGAAACAAACTCAACTGACTTCAAGAAATGGAGACATGACAGCCTTTCCCATCTCCTTTTTCACTCCTCCTTCCCTGACCAAACTTTGCACAGATGTGAGAGAACTGAGGGGAAGCAAGGACAACTTGGCTTGATAAAGGAGTTATTTAAGGCCACATACGCCAAGCTCATTCCAACCCATCCATGCTTGCAGTTGCTAATGTGGCTTCCCAAAGGCCTGAGCAAGAACACAAATCTGACTCAAGCTATTCTCAGGTCAAAGGTGTCTGGGTCCCAGTGGGGTGATGGGATGCAAGAGCCCCAAACAGATCTTTAAATAACACAGGAGGCCTCCTCAAATCATCCACCTAGTGTGAGTGCCAGGCAACTGGTGTGGTCAGGCATTAGACTGCCAGAACTCTGGAGCATCTCACACACAGAGTGCTGGGGACCCTGTCAGGGGAAGATGGTCTTTGGCGCCACCAGGGTCTGCTACAGCTGTCTATCCCAATAGCATCTGCGTATAGCACTCCCTCCTTTTTCTCCCATGTTGAATGTATTCTGGGCATGCTGACTTATAGTTCATGCACTAGCAGAAAACTTGTATTAAATTCTCCCCCCTCAAGGGAAGTTTTCCCTTTATAATCTTTGTTCTCTGTCCCAAAGGGTTATTTAGGCAGACCAAAGTAGTCTCTTCTTGTAAGTTAGGACCAGAAATAGGCAATACCAGCTTTGATTCTCTGTCTAAAAATCCACTTGGCCCACAGAGAGTCATGACTCTTGTCTATGATACAGTATAAAAACCTAGCTATTAACTATTTATCTGCAATCTAGACAGACTCTTAGGAGCCTGAAACTCCCAAACAGGTCATTGGCTGAGCTATGTAATATAACAAAGTCCTGGGCAATGTCCCAGGTCCCAAAATATCTCCTGCACCACTTGTCATCGTGCCTGGAATTTAAACATGAAGAATGTTTGGCTCTTGATAATTTTTCATTCTTCAAGAGTCACATTCTTCAAGTGCCCCTGGGAAAGATAATATAATTTCACTATTGCCTAAGCCTCATGCAGGACTGATATATAACATGTGTGTGTGTGTGTGTGTGTGTGTGTGTGTGTGTGTGTGTGTGTGTGTGTGACATAATATTAAAATAAAGATGAGCAAATGATAAAGACAGGCAAGGAAGTCTTCAAGACAAGTTTGCCATCTTCACAATTCTTATTAGAGTTGGTGTCGCTGTTAGGAAAACATTTCCTCATTCTCCACACATTTTATGTTGGCGTATAAAATAGGAATTCTGTCCTTTCAGAACCATTTGGAAGACAGTATGTTCCCTGCAACCCCCCGACCCTACCACTTTCAAGCATGAACATCCTACTATCCTCTGCATGGGAGAAGCAACAATTTCTCAAACTGGTGAGAGAGATGCAGTGTGCCGTCCAGTGGTCCCTGTCCTTTTACAGTGGTATGAAGTTGGTAATGATCCTGTGTGTATTCTCCCATGTGAACTAGTACAGCTTCAACTCAGCACTTTCCCTTCCCATTCCTGTCCTCCAGGTGGTGGGCCAACCTGGCTGGACCAGAACGCTCTCTCTGTCTGTACTCTTCAGGATAGATCTGTGGAGGCAGGAATTCACCTGTCAGGGCTAAAGAAGGGTCTATGCAGCAGACCCAACCCCCCACGGGTAGATCTGGAGGTCTACACTCAACAGCAACTAACTACTAAGAAGCCAAGTGGTAACCACTTGCTCCAAATCGCATCCTCTAATCCAGCATTACTGATGCATTTGGTTCCTTCCTGATTCTATTTCTCTGTTTACTACTAACTAGGAGGGGAAGGGATGTGATTAATTATCATTAGTGTGGAGATCACTCCAAGAGAGAAGCACTAACATTTGCTTCAGAAAAAGAGAAACCAATTCAAAAATGGCAATCCACTGTCATATTTTTCACATTCCCACATTAGTACACTACACAATTCAGTTCATGATGGCTTGACAGTAGATCACAACTTGCTTCCAACAAGCACAGACTTTCTTAAAAAGGTTTTCCTTCTGGAACTCCTCTATTCTGTTTATTGCAAGTTCTATCCTGTTGGTTTCAAACTCACCAGCTCACACTCGCCCCCCTGAGTCTATCTTCTAAGCAGGCTGTGCTGCCCTAGAGAACTCCCAATGCCTAGAGTCTCTCCCACTCCCCCCACTCCCACCACCAGTCATATACTCACCGAGATTTTGATGATCTTGTCAAAAAGATGCACTTGAGGCCCAATGAAGTCGAAGACAAAGTACTATAAAACATAAAGTTCATTCTGACTTTAAATCTCAGCCTTGCATTTAAGAACCTTGTCCCTGGAGTAGATTTACATCTGTACTGTTCTAACCAGCTGCTACATGGGCCTCAATGGCATGAATGTATATATCATCAATGGATTGGCCATACCCTTTGGAAGGTCATTTAACTTGTTTTCAATTTTTTTTTAACCAAAAAAATAAAGAATGCCACCAACCACATCTTTGCACAGGATATATGTGAGTTTTCCTCTAAAATGGACATGGGAAGTGGGATTTTTGGGTCATGGTTTATTTTATATGCATGTAAATATTTAGTAAATAGCATGAAGTTTCTTTCTGAGGGAGCTAAACCATTTGACATTCCCACTGGCAGCATATAAAAATAGCCATTTCTCACACCTATGCCAAGCCTTTATATTGTCAAATCTTTTATTTATTTCTTTTTACCTACCTAGAATGATGGGTGAAAAGAGTATCTCAGTGTGGAATATAGTCAATAGTATTGTAATAACTATGTATGGTGTCAGGTGAGTACTAGACTTATTGTGGGGGATCACTTTGTAAATTATACAAATGTCTAACCACTATGCTGTGCACCTGAAACTAATATAAAATAATTTTGAATGTCAATTGTAATTAAAAAATAAGTAATAAAAATATTTTTAAAAAGAGAGAGACATGCCTAGAGTCATAAAGCTAGTTACTGGTGGGCCTGGGACCAAATCTGTGTTCTCCTGGAATTATCACACAAGGGGTTCAAGGACTAGACATTTCATCATCTAAACTTCAGTGAGGACTTTCCAAATGTGGGGTCATATGATTCTAAGGTACAGAAAACTGGAGTGGTGGTGTGTTGGGTGTTTTGTTTTGTTTTGTTTTGTGGATTATAGAGGTAGAACTAGGAAGTCGTTTTGTGAATTATTTCTTTTCTTTTTTATTTTTTTGAGCTGCAGGATGGAGAAATGACCCAAGGATGTTAGAGATGAACATGACAGCAGTAGAAAGAGAGAAGTAACCTCTAACAGCCTGTTTTTTGCTTGTTTGTTTGTTTTTAAATATATTTTATTGATATTTTACAGAGAAGAAGGGAGAGGGATAGAGAGTTAGAGACATCGATGAGAGAGAAACATCGATCAGCTGCCTCCTGCATGCCCCCACTGGGGATGTGCCCGCAACCAAGGTACATGCCCTTAACCAGAAGCGAACCTGGGACCTTTCAGTCCGCAGGCCGACGCTCTATCCACTGAGCCAAACAGTTAGGGCTAACAGCCTGTTTTTAATGGGCAAAAAAGAAAAACCAAAATGTGGAAATGGAAAGATGACATCATGTATTATAATGAGACCTTCAAAGTGGCCGTCCTTAGGTATCAATAAAAGGTTACAGCATTTCCAGTGCCTTCTGTTTAGGAAAATAGAAAAATGTGTAACATTTCAGGAATTTTTATATGTATATATGTTCAAATTTTTTAAGAGTTTCATGTTCAGAATTTATTTTATGTGCAAAATTCACTTACCTGCCAGTCTTCATTCTCTGATATATGAGATGCTGTGGGTTCCTTTGGACCAATAAATTAGTTCCAATGTTTATTGCCTTCTGCTGAATCTCACATTTCAGACCCAACTGCCTCACACAGGTTCCCCAGACTGCCGAGCCCACACACATTTCTAGCTGGGAAATATTCCCCAGCCCCTACTAACCAGCTCCTTCAACACCTGATGAACTTTGGGCTTGACAACTAGGGTCAAACGCTGTAATAAATGTTTTCAGTTCAACTGTAAGACAGATTTTTACTTCAACTTCTATGTTTTTGCGTGATTACACTTGGGCCTAAGTTAATGTCATTTAGACCCAGGACTTGTATGCATAACGCAGATATGAATTATAATCATTAACAAATTTGTAGAGCTTTGCATCAAAGCATTTTCACGCACATTATTTCATATCACAACCATGCCAATGTTATAGAGGCAGGGAGAGGACCAGAAAGAAGACAGCTGCCACTGCTATTCCCGATAAAAGGCTCAGAGGCAGGAGTGATAACGAGGAAAGGAGTTAACAGCTCTAATGGGATTTGGGTATTTCCTATGCATTTCATTATCCATGCTCTCCTGCCTTCCTTTTCAGTTACCACCGCCACTGGGAAAGTAATTAAGAGTTTACTGAATGTTTTGATAATTCATGATGTCTAAGGGAAAACAAGCACCCTCGAACACGATTGGAGTATGAATGGTTACCTCTTGGGAGGGAAATCTGGAGATATCAACATTTTAAATGCTGTTCATGTTGACCAATGTCACCCCAATAAATTTATTTTAAAATTTCTTAGTTGCATATATTTGTCCCAGTCACGCCATGTAAATATTATTATAAGTAGTGGCCAAAGACTGAAAGAAATTGTAATATCCATCAATGAGAAATTGACTGGCTTAGTACATTACAGTGTATCGATGCAATGGGAAACTACAGCAATGGGCAGAAAATGAGACTGAGCGGTACATTCTGATTCGGGCTCATCTCCAAGACACATTGGTTGAAAGAGCAAGGTCCAGGACAGCGTGTATAGAATGCTACCATTTGGTGACAATATTTATTTGTATTCTTAGTGCTTGCCCAAATTGTCTCTAAAACAGTATACAAATGCCTGGTGAGAATGGCTGCCTCTAGGGAGGAGACTAAGGGGTTAAGGATCAGAGATCAGTGGGACACATATTTTTCACCAAATAGCACTTTATACTCTTTGTATCTGTCACCACTTTTTTTTACTGTCTAATCTTTTTCCTTTCAAAAGAGAATGTAGTGTGTTTAATATTTATAAGCTTCATGTCTCTCTTTGATGTATTCCTTTACAATTTTTACATTGCTTAGGAAAATATGACTATTTTACTTTCCAAGGCAGCATGACTGTTTCAAAACTAGTAATTAGATTTACAATGCCTCTGCTATGCAAAAGAGTGTGTATCTTCTCACTAACCAACATCCAACACATTTTTAATATAAACCTAGAGCTTATAATGGATGAAGATAAGCTTATACGGAATAAGGAAATGGGTCTTACTAAAAATCTAGTAATGTATTTTAAATGAGTGGGAATTTCTTACCTATCCTTTCCATTATCTTTTTGTTTAACTTTATGGACTGTCTGTTAAGGAGGCTATGAGAGTTTGCCATGGGCTTAGATGAGTGATGGGAAGCAGTCATGAGGGCACAGGCTTTCTATTTGGCTCAAGAACACCAGAGAGTGGCAGCTGAGAGAGTGTTGATGGAGAGGGTATTGGGGACTCCCATGACTTACTTCATTGTAAAATGGGCTGTTGGTTCCTTCCTTCACTGTGCTTTGCTTCTTCTCATCCCCGACCTCAATGATCACAACTGGGTCAATGTTTTCACCCACCAGTTGGCGGGCTTCGGTGATGGTTATGGCAATCTACAACACAAAGCAGCGTGTACGCACTCTGGACCAGGCTCCTCACTCACACAAGAAGAACTGGGGAAGCTGGTAGGAAGAGTCAATCACTTACTTGATAACTTTGGGATCTGACTTCCCCATCATGGATCTTAGTCAACAGTTTTGATCTATTAAAAGAAAGTTGAACATATACATTTCATCAAGTAAGAATATACTTGAGATCCATAAGCCATGTATTATTTCCCTATGTGTTTCTAAATGCTTTTATTTATGTCATATCACATATTCTCTTTACATCTCTGGGGGAGATAAGTATAAATGGACAAGTGACAATCTCTCTCTGACTCAGTTTCCCCATCCTAAAAGTGGAGCTAATAATAGCACTTACCACATGAGGTGATGGCTACAATTTAATGATATAATGCATGTAAACGTTTAATCCAGGACTTGGCGAGAATAAGTGTCAACTCTTATTGTTAGTATGATTATCAGTATTATTTATTTTTTATTTCACAGAATGAAAAACTGAGATTCCTCAGCAAGTCAGTGGCAGAGCTGGGTCTCAATAAGGATGTGCCCTGTCTCCTGTCAGATCCTTTCACAGGACCACTTTGCCATTTCCACTAGATATAACCATTCTGAGTTTCGTGATTATATCCGTTAGATATAACCATTCTGAATTTTGAGATTGAAAGAATTGGTAAAAGAGAAATTGGAAAGAACAGCCAAGCTTCTATCTCAGTGAAATTTCACATTCCAGACAATTTCCTTTATTTGGACTGTCATAAGTAATTGAAAACAGGTGTGCCACACCTGGATTTAGAGATTGGATAATAGTAGAAAGAGATGAAGAATTCTTATAGTCACAGAAGCAGCAACAGGCAGGAAATGAACTGTGCCTGAGTTCCTTTTAAATGTATTCTCTTGCCTTCTAACAAAACCATCATGCATCTCGACTTCATTCCATTTCTTCAGATAATTGAGTCCAGTAGAGAACAGAGTAACTAGCAAAAAATCTCAAGGCTTTAGAGTCAAACTGATTTGAATTAGAATACTTTTTCTCCCTAATTTTGTGATGTTAGCCTTAATTTCCTCATTGGAAAGTAGAAATGATCATTTCTACCACATAGGGGTAGAGGAGATAATGCATGTAAATATCAAAAGATAGATGTTCATTAATAAAATGGCAAACTTATATCAATAATTTACTATGTGTAAGCTATGTGATTTCCTCAGTTAGAGGAAAAACCATGATGAATTGGCCATCCATCATCTTGACCCTTGCAAAGCTAGCAATCTATTCAAGAGAGAGGACCAAAGCTTAAAGAGAACTAGAAGGTGTAAAATGTGTCATATTAAAAAATGAATCAGAGTTCAAAAAAGAGACAAATTCCTGAGAGCTGGATAAGCAACAGAGACTTCACCACAGAGGCTGGATCTGAGCTGAGCATTGGTTGGTGGGTAGAATTTCAACTGATGGAGAATGCTCTGACCAAGGAGAAAAGTCTCTACTCCTTACTTTTTTCCCTGCCTTCCTCCATTCAGTGCTATTATCCTGGTGAAATAAATGGCAAGTGATCCTTTAAAAGATACTTAGAAATAATTGACATTTCCCCTATTCAGGGCTTGAGGGTGGTTGTCATGGTGCAGTGTATGGGGGAGGAGATATTGCAGCATGTTCATACAAATTTCATGTCTTCTGTTAAAGGTCAACCTCTGAGATAGCACCTTCTCCCTTTTCCATTGGTCACCCACCTCTGCCCATTACATACATACACTGCCTTCCTGCCACAGCCTTGTAATAACAACTCAGGATCTGCCACACAGGGAAGCACTAATTTTCTTTGAGAAAAAAAGATGGGATGGCATGAAGAATTACCATGAGTAAGAAATTGACATAAACAAACATGGTACACTGAAAGCATTGATAGTTCCAACTACTGGCTTCCTTACATCCATGATATTGTGATTTGCATTGGCCAATAGAATGCAGCAGAAATGACTGGCCGACTCTATACCTAGGCCTCGAGAGACCTGTGTACTTCCACTTTCTCTCAGAATTCTGCCATCACCCCCATTGCAACAAGCTCAGATTAGCCTGTTGGGGGATCTGACACCACATGGAGAGCCTGGTGGTCCTAGTTGAGGCAAATCTGGACCAGCCTATCACCAGACACCCCTCAGAATGAAATCAGCAGAGCTGACAAATGGTCATAGATACGCAAGTGATTTATCTGGCACCAATAAAACTACCTAACTAATTGGTAGACTCATGAACAATCATTAATGTTGATTATATGAAACCCCTGATTTTAGGGGTTATTTGGAAACATCAATAGCTGACTGATACCACAAATCTCATGCAGAAGGCCAGTTTGTTCTGACTTTTTAGCTGGGTTGCCTAAGAACCGCCTTTTCATTTGGGACAGACACGAAGCTAAGACATCGAGGGTATTAATGAATTCAAGAGCAGGTGAAGGGCAGCTCCTGAATCTGTCTCCTGTTGCTGCTGTCGTTCCTGAACTATAAGGGACATAAGGACCTTAACTCAGGGGATTTAAGACTGGAGCCTGGTACAGCCAGGACCCTGGCCTGCTGAAAGGGGGGGGGTTGGCTGGGATCAGGAGGCCACAGAGAAAGCCGGACATGAGGACATGGCACCCGGTCTTCCTTAGGCCTTTGGCTCCTTGCAGGCTGTGACTAGGTGCTATTCTCTGTCCCCTCGAGCCTGCGGGGGTACTTGGCACAGGGGACGGGCTCCCAAATGTGTGCTCACTGCCCGCATCAACACTGTACCTTCTCTTTGGAGGAGCTGAGGGGACAGGAGTGATGGACGCATCATCATAAATCAAATCTCCTCTCAGTCCTTCCTGCGGAGAAGGGCCCTCCTGTGGTGCTTCTGCTTCACCTTGACCATCTAGAAGAGCAAAAAAGAAAGAAAACCCTGTTAAATATACATGTTGTAGTGACCTGAGCCTCCATTCTGTGTCCAGTGCCATGCCACAGAGATACAGGGAACCATTAGATACAGCCTTAGTGTGTGGTATTTGTTACAGCAGTCATAGGAAACGAATACACGCGTTAAGACTATTTTCATGAATAGATACCCAACAGATTCTTTATAACAACTCCTCCCTCACCAGAAGGATTCTGATTTAATTTATCTGGGATGTCAACTTGTTTTTAATTCCCCAGGTCATTCTATTGTGTAGCAAATCTTGAGAACCACTTTTCAACCAGGTTTTCGGCAAAAAGTAAAGAGTGGATGGAACAATCTCTTACACAAGATACCTAACTCCAAAAGGTTTGGGTTCAAATCTCAGCTCTGTCACTTTCTGGCTCCAAGATTTGGGGGAAGTTACTTAACTTCTTTCAGCCCAGTTTTCCTCTTCTATAAAGCAAGGCAATGCTAGCGTTAGCTACTCCATAGAGCTGTTAGGAAACCTGAATTAAGTATAGATAGCTCTTAGCACAGTATCTGCCAGGTGCATGGTAAGTGTTCACTGTGTGGATTTTAAGTTGAGTAAGTTACTCAGAATTCCATGGCATTTTCCCCTCCTTGCCTATAAAACAAAAGGATTAGATACGAAAAGTGTTTTTAAAGCTTTTAAAAGCAACATAATTCTTTCATAAATGTAATTTTATATAAAACTTCAAATATATAACACGAGTCCATTTCACCCAAGCTGTTCTATGTGCCATTGGGTGAAACTCCGGGCAGGGAACCTCCTGCAGGACCTCACCGCCCCCTCTTCAGGCGCCTCTGAAGCTGTTTCTCAGGACCTTGGACTCCACGGGACCCAACTGGTAAATTTGTCAGCTTAATTGTCTCTGAACACCTTCCAGTTTTAATGTATTTTGGTTCTCTGATTTTAATCAGCAACGAAGGAAAACGGTGCCAAATCAAATAACTGATGGGCTAATGGGTCCCCTATGTCAGAGGAGCTCATGGACATAAGCCTTTGTGGTGGTCAGTCGTTACAGAAAGGATGCGGAATGAATGCAGTCACCTTTGACTCTCCTCTCACTGTGGAAACAAGAGACAAGCCAGCCTGTGGAGACAGAAAGAACGGCAGCGCCCGCCTGCTCCTGTGGCAGCAGAAGCAATTAAGCCTTTCTCCCTACTTGGCCACAAAGGCCTCAAGGATGGGGATCAAATGTTATCCATGCAAGTTTCCAGTGACCATGCTTAGGTACCTACATATGCCAGACACTGTGCTGGGTTAGATGCCCAGGTTGGAAGGTAACAAAATGTGGACCCCCTCCCACTACATTACATGCTGAAGGGTGACACAGACCCAGAGGTAGAAAGGCAGTCAGCGTCTTCTAGAGCTTGTGTGCATGCATTCATTCATTTATTGAGTTACTACTCTGTTCTCTCCAATCTACTCACCATGGACCATCCAGAGTGACCGTCTTAAAAAATCCACCTCGTTTTGCTTCTCTTCTTAAAACCCCTCAGTGGTTTTCCACTGTCCTTAGAATAAAGCTGAAGTCCACTTATGACTCTGACGCTCTGCTCTGTCTGGCTTCCGTCCCCTCCTCCTGGGCCACGGGTCCCTCTGTCCCTGCCATCACTGCTTTCTAGTCACACAGGCCTATTTCAGTTCCTTCTCCCCGAACAAGCTCTCTCCTGCATGGAATTTATCTTCACAGACATCCCTCCTCTTCCTGCCCACCCCTTGTTGGGTTCCTTCTCTTCCTTAAAGTTTCAGATTAAATGTTATCGCCACAGAGAACCCTTCTCTGACGGCGCTGAAACAGATTCCCCAATAGTCTCCGTTTCAGCATGCTATCATCTTGATGCTACTTTCCTCAACTTCTAATGCAGTTACCTCATTAGCGCCCCATAGGTAACAGCTGGCCCATCCAGAACGGGCCCATTTGAGGACTTTTTTATAAAGGCGTGGGTGTGAGAAAGCCACAGAGGATTGTGCAGCTCTCTGGGGCTCACAGCAGCCAAGCTGTTACCACTCCGAGGCCCCAACAATGAGGAGAGAGAGAGCACAGCCCCCAGAGTGTAGAAAGAGAAGTCAGGTGCAGTCAAGCTTCCCTGCAAGGAGCAGCAGCCGTCCTTCAGTGGAGGGACACGGATCCTGGCCTCACTCTCTTCCCTCGCTCAGACCTCCTGCTGGGACACCCCACTGGGGAAGGAACCTGGGTCATGCAACCATAGAGGTTAGCCTCCTGGGACAGAGAACCGGTCCCAGGAAAAGGTGCAGAATAGATCTGGAAAGGCAAACGGAAGAGTCCTACATAGAGCTGTCCCCCTTCTAGACCATTACACACCCAGACCTAGCACGGCTCAACTCTCAGCAGGCATTCCATTACTATCTGCTGAGTAGATGAATCAATGGATGATCCTAATAACTCTTAGTTGGGTTACTAACTAATGGAGGCGTTAAGGTAACTGGAATTTTAGGAAATAAAGGCATGGCCTAGTATGCCTCCAAATATGCAAATATAAAAGCCACAGACTTTGAGAATCTCAGAACATTTCACCCAGAAAAGTCCGAACTTCCCAGGCCAGGCCAACAAGGAAAGACCAATGTGTACTCAGTTCTCTGGACTTTCTTTTGCCATCTCCTATAGGGTGGCCCCTGGCCAGCAGGACGGGTGCTGTGTACTTTCTAGGAGGGGCCTGATTCTCTCTGCCCTGTTTGCTTTGTGGGCTGAAGACTCTAATTAGAATGAGCCAGCTCCTTCGAAACGCCTGTGGTTGACTGCCCCAAATCTCTGCCAGCTCGTTCCTTCCTCCCCTGAGCAGTGAGGGCTAACTGGAGGGCAACTCAGCGGGTAAGAGAGCCCAGGCTCTGGTGTGAGACTGACCTGGGCTCAGGAGCCAACTTCTTCAAACTTATTAGCTGTGTGACTTTGGGCAAGCCACTCACCCTCTCTGAACCTCTGTTGTAAAAAAGGGGCAAAGGAATCTACATTTTAGAGTAATGAATGATGCATGTCAAAAGCAGAAAGCATGAGGGTCTAATTAATGTGTCATAAATAATACTATTTTTCAGCCCCAGCCAGTTTTGCTCACTGGGTTGAATGTCTGACTGTGGACTGAAGGGTCCCAGGTTCAATTCTGGTCAAGGGCACATACCTGGGTTATGGGCTCGATCCCCAGTAGGGGGTGTGTAGGAGGCAGCTAATCAATGATGCTCATCACTGATGTTTTTCTCTCTCTCTCTCTCCCTCTCCCTATCTCTCTGAAATCAAGAAAAAAATATTTTTAAGTAAATTCTCATTTTTCATAAGGCCCTTGTGCCTTATTTAAGCATGTGTCTCCAGAACCTACCACAGTGTCATAATTTCAGGGACACCAGGAAAGACCCCCAGCCTTTTCTCCCCATTCCCTGGTGCCTATAATTTAACTGAATAGACAAGTACTTCTATGAAGCTTTAAGCCTTGTCCCCACTTCAAATGTAATGCCTCTCCTATCTCGCCCCAGATGACTTGGACTCATTATTACCAACACCTTTAGTGTGAATAATTTTCATGTTATTTTATTGTAAGATTGGGTTCTACCTGAGGCAAGGAGCGGAGTTAGGTGGGGAAGAGCTACAGGACACCTGCTGTGGATGGCAGTTCAGGGTGAAGGAGGCCCCCAAGGGAATGACAGGGGTTTAGAAACGGCCCACAAAGCTGGCCTTGAACTGGTTGCTGTCAGAAGTCTCCCGGGGACCACCCCAGACCTGTCATGGAAGCCACTGTTCCTATTTGAGTCAATAAACAGGAATGTCAAGTGGACACCGGCCTGGCCTCTGCTGGCACAGCTCACCCTGTAACTCGGGCCTTGCTCTTTAGGAGAAGGAAGTAGCCCGTTGCAAGGACAGAAAGCCAGAGAGCCTGAATTTACCTCCCAACGTGACTGCTTCCCGGCTCTGTGCCTGCCATGGCGGGCCCGTGTCATGGGTCCGTGATCAAAAGGACTTCTCCAAGTTGGCTCAATGCTCTGCTGCTACCATCTTGAAATTCTTAATCATTTATTAAGACTGGCTTTGCATTTTGTCTTTCACGGGCCCTGCAAATTCCTGCAGCTGGCCTTCCCCACACTTCACTCGCTCTGCATCTCTGTAAACTGCTTTGTAAAACTAGGACAAAAACACCTACTGGTAAGATGATGGAGGAGTTAAATGAGACAATAAAGTCAGAGCCTCCCCCATAGCAGCTGCTATGCTCACTCTCATTTTCAATCTCACTTAATTCTCCATATGGCCATGTGAGGTCAACCCAACAACCCATGCCATGTCCGCTTGACAAAGGAAGAAACCGGGACTCAGAGCTGCTGAGTGGCTTATCCTGGGCCACAGAGCAAATGGGAACAGAAGCAGGAGCCTGAGTCTAGCTGCTGCTTCTTCATGGCTCCCTTTGCCCAGCCCAGCGGTGTCCACCTGCCCATTTGGTCCAATGACCAGGTGACCAGCCATCCTGGGGTGGACGGCCTTGGGCCTGCACCTGTGATTGGCAGGATTCAAAGACCCAGCAGGCAGCATGTCCTGACTCACTCCTATGGAGTGTGAACCCCATTTTCAGCCATGGAGGGGGCCACTCTGAGAGGCCCCCAGGCCCCAGGGTAGCAGTCAGCCCCCACCCCCACCAGAGCCTCACCTTGGGCAGCCTTGTTGGCTAGGATTAACCCCTTCTCTGCTTTCTTCTTCTTCTTCTTCAGCTTCAACCCAAACATCCCCTTTCTGAAAAAAAGAAGAAAAACTTCAACAGTCATGGTCACACTGAGTCATTCAGATGTTAGGAGAAAATAAACACGCACGCATACACTGACTTCTCTCGGAAGCCGGCCAGCCTCCTCATCCACCCAGGATGAGGATCCAAAGACAAGTGTCAGGATGACCCAACAAGGGATCCAGACAGCTCTCCTCATGCAGAAACCACAAAAACCCCGTCTGAACAGAAATCATAAAATAAAAATGAAAGAATGAAATCGTGACGTGCACCTACAATCCCACTTAAATGAGGCCTAATTCTAATACTAATAGCACTAGCTGGCATTTTTCCAATTCTCACTCACCTGTGTCACCCATGCAAAACAAATGGCATCATTTAATCATGATGTCAATACAGCAGCTTTCTCCTACCCATTTTACAGATGAGGAGCCAAGGCCCAGAGAGGGTAGGTGATGTTTCTAAGGTCGCACAGCTCCTAAGCATCAGAACTACCACCGGAATCCAGGTTTGCCTGATTTCCCCGAGCCCAGGCTCCTGTGTTTGGCCTTGAGCCGGCTGCTTCCTCTGAGCAGCATGGACACCCTTTCAGAGCCAGGCTCTCGGACCATTTCCAAGGTCAAGAGGCCCTGGAACTCACTGAGGTCACCCTGCAAGTACACAGCTAAGCTGACACATAGTAACCTAAGTGTCAGCTACGGTTACTATTGTTATTACTAGCCCTGAGTGGGAAGCCATTTGGGGGCCTCATCCCTGGGAAAGGCCCTAGTCCACTTCTCTATCAGACAATAGGAGCATCCTGACCTTCTGATAGCCTCCTGAGAGAATCCCGTTCTGGGGCTGGGAGAGTGGCGAGCAGCCCGCTCTGCGTGGGAGAACGGGAAGTCACAGTTGAGAGGAGAGTCCGGCAGGCTGGTGGGGCAGCCATGGAGGAAGGGGGCAGAGGAAGAAGGAAGGCTGGAGGAAGGGGGTGAAGAGAGCAGTGAAGGCTCCAGCCCTCTGTGAGCTTTCTGCATTCCTGGAGCAGTGTGAGAAGAGTGCTGGGACCATCCGTTTCCCGTTTTGCTTACATATTTAGGACTCAGGAGGGGCAGGGTGCAGAGGCTGGGATAAGGAACTCCGCAGTCAGATTGCCTGGGTTCCAACCCCAGCACTATCTTTGCCACCTTGACCAGGTACTGAACATCTCCAAACTTCAGGGTCCTCGTGTACAATGAGATAATGAATGTAAAGCTTTTAATATAGTAACTAGAACATACTGTTGGTCAATAAACATTAGTTATTCTTGTTATTATTCTAAGGGATAGGATTAGGACCAATGAGCAGAAGCTTCTAGGAGACACAGAGGAAGCTTCTACTAATTCATGTATTTAGTTATCTGTTTGTTTATTCTGTTGATATTCTCCCTGGATCCAGATGAGCAATTAAGGATCTCCACAATGGTGCTGTCTGAATAGTGAAACAGGCTGCACTGGGTGGGGGGTGAGCTCCCTGTTCCTGGAGGTGTGCAAGCGGAGGCCTGAGGACTACTGGTAAACGATATTGTGAAGAGGCCAAACATCAGAATGGTGGCACCTGAGGGGCCCTTTGAGACCCTCAGGTACAGTAGGATGGGAAAAAATGGGTCCTTGAACCACCCAGACATGGATAAATACCTCTCTGAACCTCAGTTTCCCCATTGGTGCAATGAGGTAATAGTAAAGTTCCTACGTAACAGGATTATTGTGAAAATGAGGTGAAGTAAGCAAAGCACCTAGGACAGTGCTTGGTATATGAAAAGTGCTAAAAAACAAACAAACACAGGCTGGCTGGCATGGCTCAGATGTTGAGCACCGACCTATGAACCAGGAGGTCACGGTTCAATTCCTGGTCAGGGTACATGCTGCAGTTTCAGGCTCGATCCCCAGTGGGGGGCACGCAGGAGGCAGCCAATCAATGATTCTCTCTCATCATTGATGTTTTTAACTCTCCTTCTCCCTTCCTCTCTGAAATCAATAAAAAAATATTTTTAAAAAAGAAAAAACAAGCAAGCAAGCAAACACAAAGTACTCTTCTTGGAGGTAGCATTTTCCCCCTTTCATTTGCCATTATCCTGTGATAAGAACAGTAATCCAAGTCTCCTGAGAAACAAAAGGGGGATCCCTTTTGTCTGCAATTTCTTAAAGGAAATTTCCAATAATAGTTCTTGTTATCCTGTTTTCGCAGAAAAGTTACCAGGCAGAGCCCCCAGGCCAGCACATTCCAAACCCTGACCTGCCACTGTGGTCCCCCAGGGCTCACTACCATCCTCACTTCACAGAGGCAGAATCTGATGTTCTGGGAACTTGGCCAATGGTCTCCCCAGACTGCTGGAAAGGCTGAGTTTCTTCCATCCTCAAACAGGAAGCTGCTTCTAATAAATGCCAGGATCTACCGGAGGGACACAGAAGGTTGCTTTTGGAACATCTTCATCATCGATGGCATCAGTATTCTGCACCTCCCATTGGCAGCCGGGGCCTGGGCACTGGGCATGCCCGAAGTTGCTGCCGTGAAAGGAGAGGAGGAGGGGTCCCGGCCTCTTAGAGAAAGGCACTCCTGACCCTCAGGAAACAAGAACTCTTGGCCCTGCTGTGCACTAGAAGCAGCTAAGGAGGCTTCAGAGACGCTGACGTCGGAAATCACTTTCAGAGATTGCACTGCTTTGGGGAAGACCGGCGCTGAGAAGGCCTGGTCTAGGCACCGCTCAGACCCCCTGCAGAGGAAACCAGAGACGTAGGTCCTTCCAATTGCCCAAAGGATTCACAACCAGCTCAGCTGTCTTGGGTGGGTTGATGTTTGTCTCACAAACACACAAGGTTGTTTGCCGGAACCGTGAGTCAGTCATCAAGGGCATTCCCAGCCTGACTCGAAGCAGGAAAAGTCTTGATAAAATGTATTTCTTCTCCTGCCACTGGAATATGGGGCAGCACACAAGACTCAGCTCAGGGCCAGCTTTAATCCACTCTCAGTGCTAGAATTTGGGGCTGGTTGCTTAACCCAAATGAGTACTAGTATGTTTCATTCACATGTGACAGAGGACATCTCTTACCCAAGTCACAGGGTTAAAATAGGAAACAATGCTTGTAAAATGTAAAGCATGCTACAAATGATTGCATTGTTGACAACCAAAAAATGGGCTAGAATATTTCCCGGAATGCGTGTAAGTTTTTTTTTAAATGTATTGAAATTCACTATGTGCCAGGAACACCATTTTGCACACATTACCTCCCAAACTTCCCATTATTTATCACTGGGCAAATATTATCATTATCCATTTGTACAACCGAGAGGTTGTTGGGGATTTCCAGTCCATACATTGGGATCCACCGGTAAATCAGGAAGGCTCACCAGGGCAGGTGCCATCACACTCCCCTCTCCAGTCTGCCCAGGATTCCAGCCTGGGAACCTGCTCACTTCCAAAAAAATGATTGAGCCGCTCTGGTTTAGGATCTATTGAATCTCCTCCCAGGGCCACCCCAAGATAAGTCAAGAGACACACAGAAACCCGTATACCAACCTGGTCTCCTCGGGGTGAAAGCTACCATGACTCCGATATCTGTATCCAACAATAAGAATATGAAACAGTGCACGTGTTAGACTTGCTGCAGCACATCTGCTCGGGGTGGCGACACTCACTGTGGAAGCCCAGGGCCCTCGCTGCTGGGGGTAGAGGGGCATCCAGCCTGGCAGATGAAAATAACAGCCAGACACCTGGAGTTTGGGTCTCATCTACACACTTTCTAACTAGGTCCGGGGCGCACTTCTCTGAGCTCCAGGCTCCTCTGCTGCAGAAAGTGGCAATAAAGTTAACTCTGCTTTTCTCCCTGGGTGTTAGATACATGACTTCGCCAGCCCTCATGCTGACCTGGCAAGGGTCCTACAAATAGCTAATTTAATGTCACGTCCATAGCTCCAGTGGAGCTGGGATTAGGAAATGGCTTGCAAGCAGGGTCTCTATGTGGTTGTCCACTGTGTCACCAGACGCCCCTACTGGGCTCACCTTTCCTACCTTCAGTGGGGAATAGAAGCAGCTCAGGCCACGGGACAAAGCACTAAGTTAACTGTGTCAATGGGTGGGAACAGTTCTGGCCCCACTGCTCTCCTCCCCACCTAAGAGGACACAGGACACAAGTCGAAAGCCACTCTCACCTCACCCTCAAAAGCCACTCATAACCCCCATTACTTAAATATAAGGATTGGCTGATTTGTGAATTTATTTATGTGAATACTCATAAACTTAAAAAAATGTTTAATTATATAGTTAATAAAATTTCTTTATCCAAAGAATGAATTTGCACATAACAGGTCAATTTTAAGAACAAAACAAAACCAAGCTTTACGGCCATCCTGGGGTTATCTGGAGAGCCTTGGATCCCCTCCCTGGTGCCCTCTGGGAAATCCCTTCCTGGAAATATCCCATCTGTGTATTTACCTGATTTCACAGGCTGGGACCTACTCATTACAGGCAAACCCCCAAACAGAGTAAGAGCTGCTACAGTGTGAATTTGACAGAAGATTGTTAAAATATAAATCCGTGTGACATCCTGCCTTTGTCTAGCCTAAAACTTTTCTTTCTCTCTCCTTATGATCTTCCTATCACAACTTGCCTGTTTGATATCCTATTTCTTTCTTTTTTAAAAAATACATTTTATTGATTTTTTACAGAGAGGAAGGGAGAGGGATAGAGAGTTAGAAACATCGATCAACTGCCTCCTGCACACCCCCTACTAGGAATGTGCCCACAACCAAGGTACATGCCCTTGACCGGAATCAAACCTGGGACCCTTCAGTCGGCAGGCTGATGCTTTATCCGCTGAGCCAAACCGGTTAGGACCGATATCCTATTTCTTTAGAGCAGTGATGCTCAACTTTGGCTGCACATCGGACTCATACAGGGGAGCTTTCTAAAACTGTCCTCCACGCCCTAGCCGGTTTGGCTCAGTGGATAGCATGTGGGCCTGTGGACAGCAGGGTCCCGGGATTGATTCCAGTCAAGGGCACATGCCCGGGTTGCGTGCTTGATCCCCAGTAGGGGGCGTGCAGGAGGCAGCCGATCAATGATTCTCTCTCATCATTGATGTTTCTATCTCTCTCTCCCTCTCCCTTCCTCTCTGAAATCAATACAAACGTTTTAAATATAAATAAAACTGTCCCCCACACCATGTCCAGGCCCTGCCCAGAGGATCTGATTTCATTGGTGAGCCATGGGGCTAAGGCTCAGCAGTTCTGAAATTTCCCGGGATGATTCTAACATGCAGTGGAGTTGCAGACCCCTGTGGTTAAGTAATCAGCAACCAATGTGCTGTCTTCTCAAAGGGAAGGTTTATATTTTTTAAAGAAAGCTCAAAGGATAATTTTATAACCAGAAGAAACAATGAAATTTAGGAAATTCAGAATACTTGGTGGTTATATTTGAGTAGGCTGAGTGACCTTTATTGTCTAACCCCAACTTCTCTTCCATTCAATCCCCATTCTTGCAACAACAACAAAAAGAGGCTATAGAATTGGTTGACTTTTCTCCTTATGCATAGGATCAGCCCAATCTTGGAGGAATTGAGTCCAAAGGGTCCCAGGCAATGGCCTGGATGGATGGGGCACTGACTCCCAATCTCTTGGGAACCCTTTCGTGCTTGCCCACTGCAATTTGGAATCTGCTACCTCACTGAGGGAGGTGGATATTTCTCTATGAGTTCTTCATTTTGTACATTCCTGCCCCACTGGCCATCATAATTCAAATGTCACCAACTCAACAGACTATCATTGGGAATCTTGATATTCACCTGAGTCAGCTGAGCCTCGGAAATGCACCTCCAGGGATGCTAAGGAATCCCCCCTCCTGTGGTTTCTCTGAATCAAGGATGACTCAGAAATAATTCAGAGCCACACTGTGTGAAGCCAGCCCAAGTTAGGCAGTCCTTCGAGAACTTTGCCAAATGTTCAAGGGCAAGGTAGGAGGATGGTTCTGCCCCAGGAAAATGGAGACTTTTCCTCACAGCATCTCACGCATCCTGCAGCACACTTGTATGCCATGATTCAAGAGAATGTTTAATTTTTTAAAAGGATAGATTTTGGGACCCACAGTCCTGGCTTTCAGTATGAGCTCATCCACCTGTTAATTATGTAACCATGAGAAAATCCTTGTCCTTTCTTCATCTCACTTTCTTCATCTGTAAAGTGGAGGATAACTAAGTTCTCTCAGAGGGTTGTGAGAAGATCAAATGAGATTAAAAATGTGATATTCTGTTTGTAAACACTAAAGTGCTATATCCTATACATGTCAATGAAAAAATAGGATCAACATTCTGTGAATGTCCCTTAGGGCTCCCCACAATACAGCCTCAGCCCTCCTGTCCAGCACTTGACTCCCCAAACACTGTACTCCACCCAATGGATAGCTCCTCCTAAATTCATCACACTTTTGCCCATGAACCCTTTCTCCTTCCAGACCCTCCACTGAAGGTGACTCCACCCATCTTGATCAGTAAACACTATAATCTATATTCTAGGCCCAAGTCAACTACCTTCTTTTATGTAATGTGTCCTCCAGCTTCTCAAAGAGGAACAAGTCACTTGTTCTCCTGGATTCCACTAGCACTTTGTTCTTATCTCTGTTATAGCATTTAGCATATAGATCATAATCGTCTAAAACAACCATTCTCCTTTATTATATGCTGAGTGTTTGAAGGCAGTAACCATGCCTGTTTATATCGGTACTTTCAGTATCTAGCATAATGCCTGGCAAATAGCAAGGCTCAATGACTATTGGATACATGGATAGATAGGTGGACAGACAGACACGTGGATAGAGCATTCATATAGAAAGCTGCACAAGAATTCACTGAAAGTTCTTTGGCTCCCTTAAAAAATGTATTGTAGCAGACAGAAAAGCATTAAGGCCATTCCAAGACTGGGAGCATAGTGAGAGGAGAAAATAATCTAAAACTTCAGTTGCCAAGCCTTGTCCTAACAGTTACCTTGGAGCTGCGAAGGAAGAGGAAATTATTCTCCCTGGGGCTTGATGAGCCATTTCTTCTCTGTTAAATGGTGCATCAGCTCTGGCTGTCGTCCAGCCCTGGTCTCCATGCATTTCTTAAAATCACTCCCTTTTCTAACACATCCTCCTTTTTCTTTCTCTAAACACCTTTTATCGGTTGGTTATTTCTCTACCACCAGTCCTTAGGTGATAATTCAACAGAAGTATATAGAGTCTATTTGTGCCCCAGCACATATAGGCCTGGTGGGCAGAGATAAATCTCACAGGGTCTTTGGCCTTAGAGGTGCTCACAGTGTGGTATAAGCACAGAAGAGCAATGCTACCATGGGTAGGTACCAAGAGCTTTTGGAGAATGGCGGGAAGAATGACTGGCCTGGGCCAAGAGGAGCTGAGGAAGGCATCCAGAGCAGGTGGTACTCTAGTTTGATCTTAAAAGAAGAATAAGGGCCTGGGAAGCAGAAAAGAGTTGGGTAGAAAGGATACACATGTACTCAACATCCACTATGTGTCAGAGTCCTTTACATATGATAATTCATTGAATGACCACAACGACCTTGAGCAAAGACAATATCAGTCTCAGATTATGCTATGAACTGAGTGCCTGTGTCCCCCAAATCCATTATGTTGAAGCCTTAACCTCCAATGTGATGGTGTTTTTACATTTTGAGGAGTTTGAGTAATAAATGAACTTTTTAAGTTTGAAAATCACTAATCAAGATCATCCTAGTCATTCAACAGATGGGGAAACTGAGACCCAGGAGAAAAGTAGGAACCAGATCACGGTCATATATCTGTTTATTGAAATCACTGTGACCTCTGGATGTCCATTCATCCTGTGTTTACCCTCCAGGAATGCTAAGACCTCAGCAAGCATGGACTCCTACAACACATCCTCTCTACACCCAGGCCAGGCTCACTGATAACAGATACACTTGAATCCCATTCATCCAAAAATTAGCTTTCTCCTTCAACAGCACTTTCCTTTACAACTCTTGAGCATTACATAAAATGCACCAAAGGTTTAAATATGATGGCCTAATTACTTTTCTCTGTATCCTAAAAAGGAAAAAAGGAAAGGAAATTCATATCTGTTAAAAGCAAAAGCAGTTCAGTACTGTACAGAAAAATCTCTACTATTTCAAATATGATCTGCAAAGGATGTTTTTTAATCATCACCCCAGGACATGCTTAGAGAGAGGGAGGGATGGAGAGAGAGAGAGAAACATCAATGTGAGAGAGAAACATTGATAGGTTGCCTTCTGTATGTGCCCCTACTGGGGATAGAAGCTGCCACAACCCAGGTATGTGCTCTGACTGGAAACTGAACCACCAACCTTTTGGTGCACAGGACAATGCTCCACCAACTGAGCCACTCCAACAGGGCTGCAAAGGATTTTATCTCCTTTGCATGTGCGAGTTCCTTCATGGCTCCTGCAACCAAAATCTACTTCCCTCAAACTGATTACTTCCAAGAGTAAAAAATTTAATTAATGCAGACAAACGAAGCTCTCTAATCAGTCAAAACTTGAAATATGAGGCAATTCAATGCAATTACGAACAGCTTCCAGTCATCCATATCCTAGACATGAACTCAATTTTTTTAATCCCCACCTGAAATTCATCGCTTCAGTTTTCACTGATGTCCTGCATAGAAGGAAATAAATCCGAAGGCTCATGTATCAACCCATGCAATCAAACCTAACTCTTAAGGCATTGTGGAGAAGCCTGATAAAACAGCTTGTCTTGAGGGAGCTTTTGTGTGAGTCTTACAGGGTCTCAGAAATAACAGAATCCCATCAAACTCTCTCCCTCACTCGACCAAGATGTTCTTGAGGGCTCTGCTCAGTTTCCTCTGAAATTACATTTGCAAAAGCTGGAGTTTGAGGCTGTCACATGGGAGGAGGAAGCTCTCTCGGTCCTGTTCAATTCTCCAGGGGTAACTGTCCATGGATTTTCAGCCTCAGCTCAGAGTTCAAATGTGTGTGGAGTCCAAGGCATGCAGAGGCGTCCAAGATCTGTCCCTTCCTCAAGTTGGAATCACCAAAGAGAAAGGGTCTAAAGTCATGCCTAGTCCCGGGCCTCAGCCTCAGGAGACTCGCAGTAAAGTTTATTCCTCACAAACAATGAGGAAGGCCTCACTGGTCCCCAGTCTGCTATAGCAAAATCAGAACTGGAGAAGGCTGTATAGTGAACTTACATATAACCACGATGTATCCATACCTATATCTGTTTAAAGTCCCAGTGCAATGTGAATGTCACTCACATTAAACAGAAACAGGGATGCAGCCAAGACTTGGGGAGGTAAATAGTGACTGCATGTTCTATCTGTAAGGTATTTTACCCTCCCCAAGCAGGAGCCACACATCAGACCCTAGCAGAGGCCCTGTGTGGGAAAGGAGATTGGTATTTCCAAAGTATACTGGGCAAGACACAGGCTCAGGACTAACTTTGGTCTCATAATACTACTTATAATCTGTTACCTGGAGTAAACCATATAACTTCTCTATGCCTCCATTTTGTTATCTGTAAAATGGGCATCAAGTAATACCTACCTCAGAGAGCAGGGGAGGGGAACTTGGCCCGCAGGCCATAGAAGGCCTGTGAAATTACTTGGTCTGGCCTTGCCAAGACATTAGGGGTGAGCTAATTAAATGATTGACCAAGTATAGCAGGCTAATTTTTAAGTTGATAATTTTGTATGGCCCTCGAATGATGTTAGAAATATCCAAATGGCCCTGGGGAGAAAAAAGATTCCCTATCTCTGTCACAGAGTGTCAAGGATTAAGTGAATTTATGTATGTAAAGCACTTCAAACAGCTCCTGGCAAATGAGAGAAAATAGCTACTGTACAGTGGGGCCTTAACTTACGAGTGTCGCGACTAACGAGTTTTTCGAGATACGAGCCATCTCTCGGCCGATTTTTTGCTTTGAGTTGCGAGCTAAAATTCGGGTTACGAGCCAGCTTCAGATACCCCACCGCTAGTTGGCACAGCGAACGTCACAGTGAACACCACAACATCAGCCCAGCATCACGTGTCTCACTCGTTCACTTTTTGATTTGACATACGAGTAATTTGAGTTATGAGCTCGGTCACGGAACGAATTAAACTGGTAAATCAAGGCCCCACTGTATTCTTATTTTAAGACGAGAGAATCGAGGCTCAGAAAAGTTAGGCAACTTACTCAAAGTCACCCAGCTACAAACTGGACACACTGGGGACAGAGCCAGGTCTCC
Source organism: Myotis davidii (assembly GCF_000327345.1). Classification (NCBI taxonomy): domain Eukaryota; kingdom Metazoa; phylum Chordata; class Mammalia; order Chiroptera; family Vespertilionidae; genus Myotis; species Myotis davidii. The sequence continues at coordinate 7,536,750 of NW_006293700.1, read as the reverse complement.
ACAGGGCTTGCTGAATGCTTTTCCATCTAGACCACACTGGGATTGAGCCAATAAACAGTTCTCCGTTGTACGATGCATTCACTATTTTAATCCTTTTTATTATTTAATTACCAATCTTCAACGTGCTCTGAGACCATCATAATAGCTGCTGCTCATTAAGTGTGTAGGCTGAGACAGGCACTGAGCTAAAGGTTCTACATACATTTTTCTGTTTTCATCATCCCAACAGCTGCTGAAGCTTTGATCTCTTTTACTGATGTGGGACTTGAAGTCTAAAAGGTTAAGGAACCTGCCTAAGACCCGACAGCCCTAAGCTGCAATCAGATTCTGGCCTGTCAGAGTCTTCACTCTGTGCTGCCTCACAAATATCAATTAGACCCTTTTCAATTTTTCAAGGTCCTGTGCAACCCTCACCTTCCCAGATGCTGCACACTGCCATTCAGAGAGGCCAGGGAACTTGCCTAGAACCACACAGCAGCTGTTGCTAAAGCCCAGTGCCCGGGCTCTGTGCTCTGTGCCTCACCCATGGTGAGCCAGGTCTCTCAGAACAAGAGGAGGAGCGGCAGCCACAGGGCATCCGGCAGCCTGGACCACAGCAGAGTGCGGACAGAGCTCAGTGATAAGAAACAGCAATGGGCCTCACCTTGATGGGCAAGGACTCCTGACCGTGCCCTGAGCACTCCCACTCACGAACTTCTTGGCCCCGAGGCAGGTCAGCAGGGCAGGAGGCACAGCGTCCAGCACTAGTCTCGGGAAGAGAAAGGCTCCTGTCTAGAATGCAGTGCCCGGTGGGGTGGGTTATCAGGCTGCCCCATCCCGAGGGGCGGGGCCTCCCGGGAAATGTCCTTCCTGCGTGTTCGCCCAGCAGCTCCCTAATCTCTGTTTGAAATTCTGCGCCCTCTGCTTGGCTTGGCCGCCAGAGTCCAAGCCTCAGATCAGCAAACACAGCGGCTCAGAGCAGGTCCTGAGAGGAGGGGCCACCAATGTGTTTTATTCCCAGTCAGGTGGCCACAGGTAGGTCAAGACACAAAGGAGCCGTAGCTCCAGACAGTGCCAAAGCCCGGGGCGCTTTCTAGCCACCATCCAGCCACCCCACCTGGCTCTTTCACCATCGTCACATCCCCTACCCATCTGCAATGCATTCTTATTGCTCACATTAATAATAGTAAGAACAGTTAACAGTTGTTAAGCACTTTGCTTGGGGTCAGTCAGTTCTAGATGCTGTTACAAGTATTATCCTATTTAAGACCCACAACCACCTCAGAGGTAGGTAGTGTTATTGTGCCCAACATGCAGATGGAAAAACAGAGCCATGGAGGGGTTGGTAAGTGCTGGGATTTGAACCTTAGACTGTGTCTGTGCTCTCGAGCTCTCCAGCCTGCTGCCTCTGCTCTGTGACATTTCAGTAGGACTTGTGTCTGATGCTATTTCAAAGATACCAAGTTTATAAAGAAGAAAAAGGAATAAAATAAAAAGAAGGTATTTTGGAAGGTCAAATGCCTCAGAACTCACTGTCTGTAGCGGGTTGAATGGTGCCACCCCCATCCCCCCAATATATTTCCAGGTTCTGGAAACTGTGACTGTGCCCTTATTTGAAAAAAAAAAAAACAGTCTTTGCAGATGGAATTAAGTTAAAGATCTCAGCATAAGAACATTCCGAGTGGGCCCTAAAGCCAGTTATAAGTGTTCTTACAAGAAAGAGAAAAGGAGACGGCATGGAGAGGGGTGATGTGAAGACAGAGGCAGAGACTAGAGCAGCCCTGGGCAAACTACAGCCCGCGGGCCGGATCCGGCCCATTTGAAATGAATAAAATTAAAAAAAAATAGACTGTACCCTTTTATGTAATGATGTTTATTTTGAATTTATATTAGTCACACAAACACTCCATCCATGCTTTTGTTCCAGCCCTCCGGTCCAGTTTAAGAACCCATTGTGGCCCTCGAGTCAAAAAGTTTGCCCAGCCCTAGACTAGAGTGATGTGGCCACAGCTCAGGGGCACCTGGAGCCACCAGAAGCTTGGACGTGACAGCAGGGATTCCCCCTTGAGCCTCCGGGGGAGCAGGTCCCGTCTGCACCTGGATTTCAGACTGTGAGAGGATACAGCGCTATTGGTATAAGCTGCCAAGTCTGTGGTCATTTGTATGCAGCCCTGGGAAATGGTACATTGCCCTTTGCCACTTCCGCTTTCCCTTCTTGATGACACTGTAGGAAAGGAAAGTGTTGGCTTCACCCTGTGGGCACCTCACAGGGAAGGCGAGGAGGTTAACACCGTGGGCCGGGCAGTGGTGTAAGAGCCTGGGACGTGCAGACACCGAGGGAGGAAGGCAGTCCCCCGGTGCAGGGCAGGGACTGAGGAAAAGGTTTTGCAGGTGAGGACTGAGCATGTTAAACAGCAGCTCACCAGGCAGCCTTCTCAAGACCCCCAACTTCCAAAGGCTGACGGGTTCTAGCCTTCATTCATCTCTACTACCTCCTCCATATTTCAACTTACTATCATCCTATCTTTTTATTTTATGGACTTTATTGGGTGACACTGGTTAATAAAATTAAATAGGTTTCAGGTGTACAACTCTTTAACACATCATCTGTATATTGTATTGTGTTCACCAACCCAAGTCAAGTCTCTTTCCATCACCCTTTGCCCACTCACATTTCCCCCACTTCCCTTGCCCTCTGGTAATCACCATACTGTTGTCTGTCTATGAGGTTTGTGGGGTTTTTTGCTTAATCCCTTCACCTTTTTCACCCAGCCCCGCTCCCTACTCCCCTCTGACAACTGTCAGTCTGTTCTCTGTATCTCTGAATGTTTCTATTTCGTTTGTTTATTTTGTTCATTAGATTCCACATATAAGTGAAATCATATGGTATTTGTCTTTCTCTGGCTGGCTTATTTCACTTAGCATAATACTCTCCAGGTCCATCCATGCTGTCACAAATGGTAAGATTTCCTTCTTTTTATGACTGAGTAGTATTCCATTGTGTACATGTACCACAGCTTTTTATCCACTCATCTACTGATGGACACTTGGGTTGCTTCCAAACCATGGCTGTTGTAAATAACAATGAATATAGGAGTGCATATATTCTTTCAAATTAGTGTTTCATGTTTCTTCAGATATTTTTGTGGACTTGCGGAAGGATTTGCTCTGGAGTGAGAAAGTGAGAAATTATAACCGTCTCTTACATTTGACACATTCACTTACTTTTATTCTCTTATTTAATCCTAGATATCCCCAAAATAAAGCCTCTTGGGGTCTAGGCAGGGAGTCGGGAGAACTGGTTCCTGGTTTTGGGTTTTGGTGGTTGTTTTTAATGTATTTTTATTGATGTCAGAGAGGACGGGAGAGGGAGAGAGAGATAGAAACATCAATGATGAGAGAGAATATCAAGAGGCTCCCCCCTGCATATCCCCCACTGGGGATTGAGCCCGCAACCCGGGCATGTGTTCTTGACCAGAATCAAACTGGAGACCCTTCAGTCCGCAGGCCGACACTCTACCCACTGAGCCAAACCAGCTAGGGCGGTTTTTGGTTTTTACTTGCTGTTTTATATGCTTGGTCAAACTCCTTCTTACTCTTTAATTTTTGTAAGAAAATAAAAATAGCTCCCAGCTCTTACCCAAGAAGATTGGGGAAGGATGATAAATTGATAATATTCTCTGTAACAAAATTCTAATGACACACAAGATGCTCTTCTAGCTGAGTGGCATGACCTGAGCATTTGAATGGGATGGGATGTAGCATATTTCCTTGCCCTTTACAATGATGATGACTAACTGGCTCCTATGTGAGTTATATTTTAACCAAAGGAGGAAACAAAATAATTCTTGGCTTGGGGCAGATAATATCATTTAACTGAGTCATGGCTAGGTAAACCACAAGTGAATGTGCAGAGGACTGGCTCTAAGGAGAATTTTTTACATCAAAAGAATGCCTCTGTCCCTTTGCTTTGTTGGTTCCTTTGTGAAGCAAGGGTCTTCTATTGTCTTCAGATTTGACTCATGCTACAGACAAGAAGCTCAAAGGTGCACGTGAGGATATCAGCTGTCACTGTCTACAAGTGAGCAGACATTTGTAGGCCCCAGAGATCATGGAATTATAGCACTAGGTATACTAGAAAGAAAAGTAGAATTACAATTCACCCTTTCTTATACAAGAGCTTTGAGACGGAGTATCATTTACTCAAGATTGCAGACAAACTTTAGTAATTTTGTGCAAACTCTTTAATAAATAACTCAGAGTTGCAATTTTATTCTTAGAAAGTAAACCCCTCCTTTTAACCCCCTTTCCTAAAACCACTGATGAACTCCAAACTCAGACCAATCATTGCACCGGTATTAAGTCACTCTCCATTTCCCTTAGAAACGCCCTGCCTGGGTGTTTCATTCTCTCTGGATTGCTGTTCTCAACAGTGAGTCAGCTTAAGTAAATGATGACTGCTCTAAGAATGACCTGGCAAATAGTTTTGTTCTACTGATATTTTTCAATAGCTGAAAGGAGAGACATATGAAAGAGTTTTATTTCCTTGTCATTATCCTCATATTCCAGTTGTATCAACTGTATTTCTTAGTTGGAAACTACAGGCGCCCTCCTTGGCTAGATTAAGTAGAAAAGGAATGTTAAAGGCTATGGGACAGTTTTCAGATTTTTTGAGGAGGCCCAGAGAACCAGGCTGAGAACTACAAAGTCAGGGGCAATGGCCATGTATTTCATACCACAGACAGCTCCTGGGTAGACCCACTGGATACAGACAGTTCAGTTCATCCACAACACCGGAACCGGGGGGGTGTTGCCAGAACCTCTGGCACTGCCCTCTCGCAGAAAACAGGCCTATTTGTTCTTCTTCTCACCAGAATGGTTCTATGATGCACCTGCTTATTTGTGTCACTAGCTTTCAATTTAAAATCTCAAATGCAAGCATCTGATTGGTGCAGCCTGGGCCACCTGCCTGCATCCTACCTGTAAGGGAAGCCGAGAAAGCAAGTTTATGGCTTTTACCTTAGGAAGAATTTATAAATGGTAAAGGAAGTCAAGGTGCAGAGCAGAAAAAAAAGCACAGAACAAAACACAAGGTCCATCTGCCAGCAATAAACAACTTCACTACCAGGCTGCTGTGATATTAGTTCATCTAAGTATTATTTTTCTCCTCCCCAAAATTGAACATGTTGGAATATTCATCTGTGATACTGTTGTATACAAAGGTAAGTATTCATTAAGAATGTGTAGAGAAGATATGATGAGAAAACTTTTTTTCCAGGTTTCATTAGTGGGTAATTTACAAATCAACAACATCCTTGATTCATATTCAAGTGTAAATAGAGAATTTAATATTCTTGCCTAACCTTTATCATCATTTGTGGCAATTTATAAAGCCATCCATTATGCATTGCATCCATTTCCAGAAAGAAAAAAAGACAGTGAAAAGAAATAATCAGACAACAACTTTAGAAACACAGTGATACAGCGAGGTACATGGTAGCAGTCAGTAAAGTAAAGCTCCATAAAGAACAGAAACTAATCTAATTCAGCTCTCTAACCAAGACAAGTGTAGAACATTGAGAAGAGGCAATAAATGCCATCTATTTTTTTTGTCAGGGTTTGAATTGTCTTGAATAACGCAGGCATCAATAAAGTAAGAAAACACCAGCCAGCCACCAGCTATTAACCACAAGTACAATTTTTGAGAAAAGCATCGAAGATTGCTATGAAGATAAAAGCCTGTGTGAAGATTTTCAAGATATAGCATATATACTATAATCAGAGCCAAAAAGTTAACTTAATAAATCAAAATTGGGCTGCTCTTGGATGTGTAAGTAAAGAAGTGGGAGGGGCACTCACCAAATACTAGTGGAGATGCAAAGAACCTCATCCCTCCCTCTGCCCTTAGTCAGGTCTCTCTGGGAGAAACCTTCATTGATGAGGGTCCAGGCTGTTTTCAAGGACTCCAAAGCAAGGTCACTTCACCTACTTTTTCTGAAACTTTTCCAACACTCAGTGACCCTTTCTTTCTTTTTAAAATATGTTTTTATTGATTTTATTTTTTAGAGAAAGAGGAAGGAAGAGGGATAGAGAGACAGAAACATTGATGTGAGAGAAATATTGATTGGCTGCCTCCTGCATGCCTCCCACTGAGGATTGACCCCGCAACCGGGAATTGCATCTGACCAGGAATTGCATCTGTGACCTCTTGGTTCATGGGTTGACACTCAACCACTGATCCACATCAGCTGGGCCTCAGTGACCCTTTCACCTGACAACATTCGCTCATCGGCTCTCTACAGAACACTTTCTGCACTGTTCTATAATTATGCCATGAGTTTTAACTCCTGGCACCCCAGCTAAACCTCAAGCTTCCAGAATGTCTCGTCTTTTAATAGCCTGATTCAAATACGAATTAAATTTTTTAAAACTTTGACCTCAGCCTTTTCATTTCTAAGAATTAATCCTGAGGGTGAGATTAAACAACTTTGCAAATGGGCAAAATTGAATAGACAGGGATTTTTATTATGGAATTACTACATTCGCCAAAAATGGGAAATAACACAAGTATCCATCGGTGAGGGACTAATTACACAAATGTATTTTGTATATACAATGGAATAGCACGGAGTCATTAACAATGGCAATGCCGGTATGTATGTATGAAATTGAAAACACGTCGCCCTACCAGACATAAGCACAGACTTAATTAGTTCAAGGAGAAAATGCAAGAAAAGGATTCAACAGAGAGAATTCTAGAATTCTACGATGAAAGAACCCATAGAGATCACAGCTCCTTTTAATGTTCAACATTTCTTTTCCATCACTCCACTGATTACAGAACTTTCAGTGTGTGATGATAATGTTCAGAGGAAAAGTAGGTTACAGAACAGCATGTATAATGTGATGCAGTTTATATTTTAAAAATGTGTAAATGTATAAGATGCCTCAGACATGTTTCATCAAAAAGATCAGTAATCATCTATGAGAGGTGGGATTTGGGGTTAATTTTACTTTCATCTCTATGACTTCTTCTATATTGTTTTAAATTTTTATAAAGGCTGCATATTATTTTTACATTCAGCAAAAGCTGTAAAGCTCTCCTTGTTTTGGGGGGAAAATAGCATCTGGATCAAGGAGGCTGTCATCAGATATAGTCAAATGGAAACGTACTCGTAGTCCTTTTGGCAGGAAGCAGGATGCAAATGGGTAAACAAAGGGCTGGAGGGCCTGACCGAATGGTATATTGCGCACCAAGGCCCCAGCCTGTGCCCTGAATAAGCATCGAGGAACTGATGCTGCTACTGACCTGGTGACCTTCACGATTTGGAAAGGCTTTTGCTTCCAAGGTCTCATTTGGCCTTCAAAACTAGATTGTGACTAGTTCCCCAAAATGAGTTCCCTAAATGTTGTTCTGGTCACCATTAGGTGACATTTCCGGGTTGGTGTTGGCAATGGCTGTTTGTTGGATATAAATAAAAATGTGTGGGTGGATGTATTGATAGGTGGATGGATGAGGAATGAATTTCTCCCCCTTTTACAGACAAAACAACAACAAACAAACAAAAATCAGAGAAGCAAAGGTGAAGCAACAAGTCTAAGGTGATGCAGTTAGTAAATGATAAAGTCAGTGATTGAAATGACTGTATACAGTTCCCTAGTCAGCTCTCTTTAATATGCAATGCACCCCTAAACCTGTTTTCTTCAGGAAGAAATACTTCAATATCACTGACATATACTTAATAACCAGAGATGATGGTCAAAACACCAATGGCCTGGGTACTGACCTATCAGAATGTCACCAGCCATGGCACCAGTGCAAATGGCACCTCCTGCTCTGCCTGGCATTAACCTATTCATTGCTGGATGTCAGTAGGTCCTGGGGGTCAGAAGGGCCCTCAGTGGGCTCAAGACAGGACCTACTCACCAACTGGTGTGGAACTATTTCATTATTGTAACAATGAGTACAGCCATATAAATGCACAATGCTTGGATATGAGCCCCGCTAAAAACCCTCAACAACACCAGGAAGGTTGCTAGTCACATGAGTGGCACTGCTCCCTGTCCACTCATAGCAGAGCCCTTACTCCAGAAACTATTTACAATGCCACTTACCACCTTCATCCTAATGAATCCAATCTGCATGAATGAATGAAATGAAGTGCATCATCCTTTCCTGATCATTTTTCTGAGCTGATTGTGGCCGGGTACACAGAGGGAAAAAAATCATTGCAATGAGAGAGAATACACTAAACTGAGAGAAGAGACACTGAGGTAGGAAGTGGCCAGAATGAGAAAAGAAACCACAGGTAGTGCAACTAAATAAGAAAAAGCCCTGGTTTCAGAAAATAAAGGCATTAATATTAATGCTTTATAGCCAAGTTCAAGGAATGAAAAGAAAAAAATGATTAAATGTTCAAAATATTAACAATTATTTCCAGTGATAATATGAGTGGTTTTGAAAATCCTCATAGCTTCTATATTTTCCATGTCTTCTACAATAAATACTACTTTGTTTCATCAGAAAGGGCAAAGTCTTTTAAGCGCATGATCAGACCCAGTGTCCCTCCTGGCCCGTGCCCTTGCCCTACCAAGCCGTAGGTCTTAGTTAACCCTTGAGGATTTTGAAGGGAGCCCCTCACCCCTCGCTCCCAGCCCCTTGGCTCTGGCCACACCCAGAAACCTCACTGTTAGGAGAAGGAAATACGTTACTTGGCTTTGGATGGCTTCTCCATTCTTCCTCTTCTTAGTGGCTCCTCTGGGCTGGGAACCAGCAAAATCCTGATCTCTGGCTTTCTCCAGATCCTGGGCACTGGCTTCTGAGTCTCAGAGTCATCAGGTGGGTGAGGCTATTGGGGGTGTGGCTGAACCAACACTCATTAGCGTGCATGGTGATCCTCAAGCATAATGAGAACAATCAAGCGTGGGAAAGCAAACTGTCCCCTGATTGATCTGTCAGGCTTCTAACCACTCCCACCCAAGACTATGTATCTTTACTCCCTTCAGTGACAGAAGTAAAGGTTACATGACTTCAGGTCCCAAACTCATATTCTTCTGAGAATTATGTGATATGACTATCTCATCTCAAGGAAAGCACATCACTAGGATCATTCAGTTCTCCTAGAATGGGCTGCCTAATTGAACTTTCTGTGATGATGAAAATGTTCTACTGTCTACATTTGACCAATATGGTAGCCACTAGCCTCATGGGACTACTGAGCATTAGAAATGTAGCTAGTGCAACTGGATAAACTTTTAAAAAGTAATTTAAATTTAAATGGCCACATGTAGCTAATGGCTACTGTTTTGAGTATTGTGGTTTAAAATCCAAAATGTTAGACCTGGAAAGAACCCAATAAATCATCTGGACCTGTGATCTTCAACCTTCACAACTGTGAAACCCATTCCTAATATCAGAGATGTATTCAGACTGTTCTCATAATAACAGAATGTTTATATCTGTTGATTAAGAACATCATCATGACCAAATTTAGCAAAAATTCAATAACATTTTAAATTCTACATTTTAATGGATAAAATCATAATAACCTAAACTCATAAAAATGTACTAAGTTTTAATTGCATTTTAATTAAGAAAAGCATAATGACCAAAATTAGCCAAAATTCAGTAACACCGTGAATTGCATTTTATTGCTTAAACAGCATCTTCATTCACATATATAATAGACTCTTGTGAGCTCCCATCTAGGTGACGTACCATGTAATACTCGTGCTAGAAGTGGCTGATAAACAAGAATGTAGGAATCCATTTTCAGTGAACTCCTTTATTTGTCCACTTGGTGCCAAACAGCTTCCCCACTGGTGATAGAAGCCACAGGCAAGTCACCATAAACCCAGGGTGTGCTCGGTAACAGATGCCACAGCACACATGCCAGCTGTTGCCTCAGGAAGGGTAAATTTGTCCTGTAATTCTCTGGAATGAACCCTACACCTGTTTGCAGGAGTGCATGCAAATTAAAAAGGCTGCATGCCAGAGGTGCAGCCTACTGTGACGTCAGCCGCTGCTCTGAAGGTCTGAGCCCTGAGTTTGAGAATCTGATCTCCCCGGGAGCTAGCTGTGTGCCCGTGAGCAGACCACTTACTGCCCTGGGCCTTAGTTTCCTTTTCTCCCAAAAGTAGGGACTAGGCCAGTGACGGCGAACCTTTTGACGGCTCAGCGTGTCAGCATTTTGAAAAATCCTAACTTAACTCTGGTGCCGTGTCACATATAGAAATTTTTTGATATTTGCAACCATAGTAAAACAAAGATTTATATTTTTGATATTTATTTTATATATTTAAATGTCATTTAACAAAGAAAAATCAACCAAAAAAATGATTTGCCATAGGTTCATCATCACTGGACTAGGCGGTCACCACCGATCACTGCAGCCCCTCTGTTTCAGCATCCTAGGATGAGCTATTTAGGCCAACAGGAAGGTGGGCACAGAATTCAGATCAGAAAGACCGGGGTTCAAATCCGTAGCTGCTGGACTTTGATCAAGCTTCCAAATCTCTCTGAGCCTTGGTTTTCTTGTGAGTAAAATGGGGATAATGACCTGGTTGTTGAAGGGGTTCTGCAGGGCTGAGTGATTTACCTGACAACTCACTGCCCATCCAACAGAAGTCACAGGCCTGGACCTCAAGCTACTAGTAAGGCTTCTGACTCCAAAGTCAATAATTATTCCACTCCACCATCAACTTATGAATTATTCAACTTTTTCCTCACCGTCATCAACTTGACTAATCATAAAACATCTTCCTTTTTTACAGCAGTGGCCCTTCCATATAAATTCCTTCCTCCATAAGCAGAATTTTCAGCACATCATCTCCATAATCACAGGCTTCTGACTGCCTGAAGAACGAGGTCTGAACTTCTTCACAGTATATTATTCAGGCCTTGGGAGACCCAGCTTTATCCATGTCTTTGTCTTATTGCTTCTACTCACAACCATTCATGCCCACATATGCTCCAGCAGTGTTCATTCCTCAAGCATTGTTTACATCTTTCTCTCTCCCTCAAATGTCCTTATGTAAATCACTATCTGCTGACTGGATTTAAATGGATTTGGATCGATCCCATGATGTTTTGGTGATGATTCCATCATACAATTCATTGACAACATTTAAGATTTCCAGCTTCTTTTGAAAAAATACTAGATCAAGGTAACAGTCAACTGAGCCTAAGGGTGTCTGAGCCCTTTCAATGGAGCACACCCTCTCCAATTTGCCACACTCCTCACTATTCCCTATTGTCTTACATCCCACTGGCTTTACTCATGATTGTGATGTGCTTGACTTCTTAGACATCTGACTTTGCAACCTTTATTTGTTATTCTCACCACCAGAAATATATTTCCCCCGACACAATAGAAGTCAGAGTAACCTCTCAAATATTTCCTCCCCCATAAAGTTTATATTGATTCTTTGAGTTGGAATTCATCTCTTCCACCTCCATCTTCATTTAAACATGTTATTTGATGCCTCTTCCTAGAGTACCTGAAGGACTTCACTAGACTATAAGTCAGTGGTTCTCAATCTTGGCTGCACATTAGAATCACCTGGGAATCTTTTTAAAATCCTGATTTCTGGGCCTCATCCTCCGGAATTCTGTTTCTTTGTTATGGGGTGGGGCCACAATATTAGTAATGAATCTTTTTAAAATCCTGATTTCTGGGCCTCATCCTCCGGAATTCTGTTTCTTTGTTATGGGGTGGGGCCTCAACATTAGTAACAAAGAAACAGAATTTCCGGAGGATGAGGCCCAGAAATCAGGATTTTCAAAAGCTTCCCAGGTGATTCTACTGTGCAGCCAAGATTGAGAACCACTGCTATAAGTGATTGGAGGGCAAGGACTAATCCTTACTCATCTTTGTGGCCCCAGATTGCTAATAAATCTCTTACACTTGGTAAATGTCCCCCCAAAATGTTGACTTGAACTTAGTTTAATTTGCTTTGATCTGCAGTTAAACTTGCCAATAGAAGCCCAACTTCTCTGTGATAATATCTTCCCCTTCCACATCTGGACTTGAACTTTTATTAGTGCTGATAGCACCTGCTTCTCACCAAAGGCTTTATTTTCCAAAGCTCTATTGCAGGGGTCCTCAAACTACGGCCCGCGGGCCACATGCAAATACAAATATTGTATTTGTTCCCGTTTTGTTTTTTTACTTCAAAATAAGATATGTGCAGTTGCATAGGAATTTGTTCATAGTTTTTTTTTTTTAACTATAGTCTGGCCCTCTAACAGTCTGAGGGACAGTAAACTGACCCCGTTTAAAAAGTTTGAGGACCCCTGCTCTACTGGTTTGAAAGTGAAGCTCGTAAATAAATCATTGTCCTAGGAGAAGCTAGAGCAGTCAGTTTGCTTTAGCCCTGAACCAACACCACTCCCGACTGCTAAGTATTTGACAAGAGAAGAGAAAGAGAAGCATCCAATCCCCACGTGAGGATTACACACCCTGCACTGTGGACTAGCCACAAACTTCAGTTCCCCTCAAACAGCACGGGTTTCTTACACACGTTATTTGCCCATATGAACCCACTGTTCTCCTATTTCATGTGAATTAGTTTTTTATGAGTTACTTCACCCTATTTATTGATGTTGACTTATAACGTTGCTCTTTACTATGCATTTTTCAAGCATCTAACAATTGATCAGGTGCTGTGCTTGGTTCTGGTCAAAGCAGGTATGTTTTGTTCTGAAAAAAGCATGTTCTGTTCTTGACTCCTGGGAGGTTCACAGCCTAATGTGGAAACTAACCATTTAGGTACATTTGTCAAATGCTACAAATAGAGACCCCGCGCCTGTCATGTACGCCTTGTGTGTGCTATGGTGCAGTCTTCACATGTGTCCTGCTGCTCTGACACCCAGCATATGGAGCCAGCATGTGTGACCTATTCCTCTGCCCACTACCTGAACTTCTTTCTCATGCTCTGACTACCAAGGAGCACTAGGGGTTGCTGCTCCCCAGACAGAATGGGAAGAATATGGTTCAGACTCTTGGGACTTGTCTGTGTGCCTTTAATACAACCATGCTGTGAGAAAGCTATTGGACAACCACTCCAACCCCACACAGGCAGACTTACCAAAAGTTCAGACGCAATGAAAATAATGAGCCACACACAGCTGAGTGGCTGACTGATAAAAAGGGAACACAGTGATATCAGCAATTCTGGCTCTGTGGTCTGCGGACAAAATGAGGCCCGGAGCCCCACCCTGTGCCTAGATCTCCTTTCTTTCTGCATCATGGACTCTGCATGTGTGAGTAGGTGCACACAGCACATCTTCCTTCCCCTTTATGTTGCCTGATTATTATTTTTTTAAATATATTTTTATTTTATTATATTTATCTCAAAGAGGAAGAGAAAGGGACAGATAGAAACATCAATGATGAGAGAGAATCATTGATTGGCTGCCTTCTGCAGGCCCCCTACTGGGGATGGAGCTTGAAATCCAGGTATACACCCTGAGCGGGAATCGAACCGTGACCTCCTCGTTCACAGGTCAATGCTCAACCACTGAGCCATGCTGGCCGTGCTTGCCTGACTATTTATACACAGGCTGGTAGCTGCAAAACGTTGGCATAAGTGGAACCACTTTAAAATGGAGTCAGGGCAGCCAATCCAGAAGAGCTGCCTTGCATATCTTATTCTTTAAACCTTTGGAACTGGACAAAATAAATTTTGGAATGGCCCACACCAATATAGTCTTACACACCACTGTGTGTAGAGCTAACAAGAAAGCTAACCCCTGAATACAAGTGATAATTAAGCACATTCTTTAGAATCAGTAACCAGCCATGTATAGCTAAATAGCTTATTAGCACCAATAGAAATGCCTTTTTTCTATTCATGTAATTATTTTCCTTTCCTTTCTCATAAAATCCCTTTGCCTTCACCCTATATTTAGAATACTATTTGGGTTTCTGCCTGAGTCAGTGCTTCCCAAAATTTAATTCTTTTGGAACTCAAATAAACACTTTTTGCCTCTCACTTTGAAATTTTATCTTTAGGTTAACATAGCCAACTTTATAATCTAGTCCAAGGGTTGGCAAACTACAGCTTGTAAGCCACATCCAGCCCATTGCAGGTTTTTGTAAATAAAGTTTTATTGGAACAGAGTCACACCCATTCACTGATATATCAATGGTTGCTTTCATGCTACCATGGAGGAGTTGAACAGTCTAAACCAGTGATGGCGAACCTATGACAAGCATATCAGAGGTGACACGCAAACTCATTTTTCTGGTTGATTTTTCTTTGTTAAATGGCATTTAAATATATAAAATAAATATCAAAAATATAAGTCTTTGTTTTACTATGGTTGCAAATATCAAAAAATTTCTATATGTGACATGGCACCAGAGTTAAGTTAGGGTTTTTCAAAATGCTGACACGCCGAGCTCAAAAGGTTCGCCATCACTGGTCTAAACAAACACTTAGTGGATTGCTATAATTCTGACGGTTTCCAATGTATGTGTTTTTTCCTATGCCACCTAGAAATTCTCCAATACCAGATGGTTCCCCACAATTCAACTCAATTTGACACTACCTACCTGGAGATAATGACAGCTCCCACAGATTAAGGGTTCAGTATTACAAGACTGCCCCTCCCCACCCCCACTTCAAATGCCAGTCACAAGTCCAAGTCTACATGTGCTTCTGACAGACTGGCTATAAATTAGACGTTCCCATGACACCCTCCTTGGGTTCAATAATTTGCTAGAGCTGTTTACAGGACTCAGGAACAGTTTGCTTACTGTTTACCTATTTATTATAAAAAGATATGTTAAAGGACACAGATGAACATCCAGATGGAAAAAGCCTTGAGCAAGGCATGGGGAAAGGACACAGAACTTCCATACCCTCTCCAGGTGCAGCACTCTCACCAATCTGGAAGCTCTCCCAACCCTGTCCCTTTGGTTTTTATGGGGGCTCCTTCCATGGGCATGGTGGATGAAATCACTGGCCAAGTGACTGAGCTCAGTCTCCAGCTCCCCTCCCCTCCCTGGAGGTTGAGGGGAAGGAGGGATGGGACTGAAAGTTCCAACCCTCTAATCACAAGGTTGGTTCCCCTGGCAACCAGTAGGTGACCTAAGGGCTTCCCTAAAGTTTTCTCTTTAACCTAACAAAAGACACCTGTATAGCTCTCATCACTTAGAAAATTACAAGGGTTTTAGAGGCTCCATGCCAGGAATAGGGAAAAAGAAATATATGTTGCTTATTATAAACCACAATATAGTAGTAGTCTTCTTCCAGATTCCTTTATTCTTCTGCTAGAGGAGATGGTGCTGAGTTAGTTGTATAGATCCTAGCTAAAGTAAAATCCACTCTCTGAACCAACTATGTAGTCAAAGATGTACTGGTAGGCCAGCTTCCCAGAGAAAAAGAAAACCCTGAGTTGTAGTGTCTGCCAATTTTGATGGTGTAAATACTCACACCATGCCCGATTTCCAGCTTCCAATGGTTTGACCATCTGTTCACAAATTTCCCTAACACTTAATAATTGACTCTTATATGTCGGTAGGAACTGGCCCCAGCACACCACTTTATCAATGAGTTGTTTGCTACTTCAAACACTTTATATTATACTCTTAGAATATCAGAGTGGGGTGAGATCTCAAAGGCCAGATAGACTCACTACATACCCAATGGAAGACTCCCTTCCAGGTCATCCTCTGCTCAACTCCCAGTATTTGGGAGCTCATCACCTTCCACAGTACCTTACTGATGTTGAAATAGTCATTATTGTTCCAAATAACTACCCTAGGCTTAGGAAGCAGTTGCTCTACTCTGTTTTAGAGGTAGGTTTTCCCTCTTGACCTAGGAGCGCTCTATCCACATCTCTCGGCTGAATGTGGCTCTTATAAGTAGTTGCCCAGCCAGGGTTCCACATCATTTTAGAAGGGAGCTCATGGGTGTGCAGTGTCGGCTGGATTGGCT
>NW_006293700.1:7519959-7520699 GCF_000327345.1 Myotis davidii | reverse complement strand
AGACACACCCACACACACACACACACACACACACACACACACACACACACACACTGAGTCTATAAATGATACTCAAATGCCTCTGTCATTCAGGACCCAGCACCCCAAGCTGACACTGAAAGGCTCATGCTGATCATAATTTCAAGCCTCAGGGCAACACATGTACCCATTCACTACCCTGCATTAATGAAACCAAAGGTGACTGTGTCTATGACTCAGTGCTCTGTATTACTGCTGCCTGTATTGGGGAAAGTCACTGCTTTAGTGTCTGGAGAATTTGAGTGGCAGAAGAGCTTAGGTAGGAGAAAAGATAAGTTAATTAAGTTGTCAAATCCTTCCTCTCAGGGAACATGAGATTCTTGCACAAAGATGTATTATTCCCAACTAGTGCCCAGCATCCATTCCTTGTCTTTCTTCCCTTTGAGCTAAATTTGCCATTCTGGGGGTCCTTGCTGACGAGTGCAATATTACCAACACAACACATGGCTCCTAGGGAAGATTTTCCAATATGAAACAATCCACAACGCACTTAACCTATTGTCCACCATAAGCGTCTGTAGATGCAAGCGGCAGACCTTCCCTACATGCCACACATGTCTATAAAAAACATGTTTTCCCTAAGTGGCAAGCCCTGACCAACTTTAAAATCATTTTTCGTGAGAATTTTCAGTTGAAAATATTTAAGAACACCCAAATTGTGAGTAATATATTTATTTTTATCATATTCATTGCAAATTGGT
>NW_006293700.1:7517687-7518810 GCF_000327345.1 Myotis davidii | reverse complement strand
TATATGTGGGAGCTCATCACCTTCCACAGTACCTTACTGATGTTGAAATAGTCATTATTGTTCCAAATAACTACCCTAGGCTTAGGAAGCAGTTGCTCTACTCTGTTTTAGAGGTAGGTTTTCCCTTGACCTAGGCAGGTTGGCCGGCCAGCCCCGCCCCCTATTGGGGTGGAGAGTGTGATCAGGGGTGGGCTGGCCAGGGCGGTCTGGGCAGGGGGAAGGGGGTTCAGGCCTATTGTGATGGGAGGTGGAGGTGGCTGGCGGGCGGGGGGATGCTGTTTGGCCAGCCACCACAAATGCCTCTGTCATTCAGGACCCAGCACCCCATGCTGACACTGAAAGGCTCATGCTGATCATAATTTCAAGCCTCAGGGCAACACATGTACCCATTCACTACCCTGCATTAATGAAACCAAAGGTGACTGTGTCTATGACTCAGTGCTCTGTATTACTGCTGCCTGTATTGGGGAAAGTCACTGCTTTAGTGTCGGGAGAATTTGAGTGGCAGAAGAGCTTAGGTAGGAGAAAAGATAAGTTAATTAAGTTGTCAAATCCTTCCTCTCAGGGAACATGAGATTCTTGCACAAAGATGTATTATTCCCAACTAGTGCCCAGCATCCATTCCTTGTCTTTCTTCCCTTTGAGCTAAATTTGCCATTCTGGGGGTCCTTGCTGACGAGTGCAATATTACCAACACAACACATGGCTCCTAGGGAAGATTTTCCAATATGAAACAATCCACAACGCACTTAACCTATTGTCCACCATAAGCGTCTGTAGATGCAAGCGGCAGACCTTCCCTACATGCCACACATGTCTATAAAAAACATGTTTTCCCTAAGTGGCAAGCCCTGACCAACTTTAAAATCATTTTTCGTGAGAATTTTCAGTTGAAAATATTTAAGAACACCCAAATTGTGAGTAATATATTTATTTTTATAATATTCATTGCAAATTGGTTTTTTAAATGCAATTCAAAATATCGTGGCCTACGGGGATGGTTTCCGTTTTGGTCAGGTGGCAGTTAACTGGTTTTAAATTTGTATAGATCAGTGGTTCTCAACCTTCCTAATGCCACGACCCTTTAATACAGTTCCTCATGTTGTGGTGACCCCCAACCATA
>NW_006293700.1:7514158-7516446 GCF_000327345.1 Myotis davidii | reverse complement strand
CTATTGTGATGGGAGGTGGAGGTGGCTGGCGGGCGGGGGGATGCTGTTTGGCCAGCCACCTGGCTCTTGATCAGGGTGGGAGAGTCCGATCAGGGGCAAGCCAGCAGCGGGGAGGGACTGCAAGGTTGGCCAGCCAGCCCCACGCCCTGATAGGGCTAGTTCGCTGACCACAGTGGGAGTCATAGCAACCTGTCGTTATGGTTGCTGGCTTCATATATATATATGAAGTGCACAAAATTCATGCACTGGTAGGGTCCCCAGCAACTGCCAGCTGTCGGCCAGGGCCTCCCTTCCTTTCCCCAGCCACCTTCCAGTGCTAGGGCCTCCCTCCCTTCCAGCCTCCCAGCCAGCCTGCTCCCTGGTCGAACTCCCGGAAGAACTTGAATTGAGAGGACAATTTGCATACTGTGCTTTTATTATATAGGATAGATACTTATATATATTATGCTTTTTAATTTTCACAGTTTGGGATATTTGATAAGAAAAATTATTGTCCTGGCTAGTGTGCTCAGTGTAAGAGCATTGGTTCATGCACCTAAGGGTTGCAGGTTCCATCCCCTGCCCTGGTTGGGGCACATGTGAGAGACAAGCAATCAATGTTTCTCTCTCACATCAATGTTTCTCTCTCTTTCTTTCTCTTTCTTTCTCCTCCAACCCCCTTCCATTTATAATATTCATTGCAAATTGGTGTTTTAAATGCAATTCAAAATATCGTGGCCTACGGGGATGGTTTCCGTTTTGGTCAGGTGGCAGTTAACTGGTTTTAAATTTGTATAGATCAGTGGTTCTCAACCTTCCTAATGCCACGACCCTTTAATACAGTTCCTCATGTTGTGGTGACCCCCAACCATAAAATTATTTTCGTTGCTACTTCATAACTGTAATTTTGCTACGGTTATGAATCGTCATGTAAATCAGCCATAAAATTATTTTTGTGGCTACTTCATAATTGTAATTTTGCTACTGTTATGAATCGCAATTTAAATATCTGATATGCAGGGTATATTTTCATTGTTACAAATTGAACATAATTAAAGCATAGTGATTAATCACAAAAACAATATGTAATTATATATGTTTTCCGATGGTCTTAGGCGACCCCTGTGAAAGGGTCATTCGACCCCCAAAGGGGTTGCGACCCACAGGTTGGCGACCCACAGGTTGAGAACCACTGGTATAGATCTAAGTGTAGACTCAATGTATGCCTGAAACACTATGCTAATTCTTTGCACTGGCAAAAAGAAAGACAGTGAATGCTAAAACTGCCAGCAGTTTCCTTTTTATACAAATGCTTAACCCTACCAGACCGCTGTACCGATTTTTTGGTAATTTCCACACAAAGGTGGAATATTGGTGTTAGATGAAAGGTAGACCTATTTTCTACAATGTCTCCAAGTTCCATCTTATTCTAACCACTTGTTTCCATGTAACTAACATTTTTCTATATCATGTTGGTTTTTTCTCTCTAATGCTCAGGAGCCCAGGTATAGGGGACAGTTAGGTTCAGCGCCTCAGGTCTGGTAGGATTAATAAGACATAATTACTTTTCAAAAAATTAAATTAAAATGTTCA
Organism: Myotis davidii; assembly: GCF_000327345.1. Classification (NCBI taxonomy): domain Eukaryota; kingdom Metazoa; phylum Chordata; class Mammalia; order Chiroptera; family Vespertilionidae; genus Myotis; species Myotis davidii. The sequence continues at coordinate 7,514,874 of NW_006293700.1, read as the reverse complement.
GTGTCACTTAATAATTTTTACTTCAAATTTGGATAATCATTAATTACTAGAGGCCCAGTGCACGAATTCGTGCACAGGTGGGGTCCGGCTGGCCCGGCCACAATTGGGGCGGATCGGGGCTGGGCCTGTCGGGAGGAGGAGATGACAGGAGGTTGGCTGGCAGGCCCACCCTGATCAGGGCCCTATCAAGGCCAGGCCAGCTAGGGGGAGGGGCCATGGGTGATCGGGGTGCATACTTTCTGAGTGTGTGTTTTGTGGGTGCTTTCTGAAATATGCCTGGACAGCTTCCACACCTTGCTCCTCATCCTTTTCCAGAACTTCTAACCTCTTTGATCTAATCCCTGCCTGTAGCAGTTCCCTTGTGGGGTGGGACATTCCCCTAAACCTCTGGAGATTACTGATATGCACCACCGCTAACCCCTCTGTGCTCCCCATTCTTGCCTGGTGCCTCCCCCGGGGCTTCCTGTAGAATTTGCTGGCCTCAGCAAATGAAAATACAGTTAGCAGGTTTTCTCCATCTCCTGGCTTCACTGTAAACAAATTTTGTGACTTAAAACCCCCCCACAAAACTCTATTTTTCTCTGTGTAGTCTTCAAGAGGAGTTGAGGCAAGATTTAGAATTAAGCTGGCACCTCGACTTTACTAAACTTTCTACTACTGCATTTTAAAAAGACTGCTATTGAATTCTCTTGGAAATCTCTTTCCAATCTTTCCAT
>NW_006293700.1:7512198-7513193 GCF_000327345.1 Myotis davidii | reverse complement strand
TTTGCTATTTGTTTTAAAGAAAAGTTGGTAAATCAGACAGTAACTGGAGGAGCATACATAACTGGAGGAGCATACAGAGCCAAAAGAAGGTCTTTTAAGATGGAAAATATTACTGCATGTTTGCATGTTTATGGGAGCAATCCACCAAATAGGGTACATTTGATGATGCAGGAGAGGAACGTAAAATTGCAAGTGCATGACCTTAGGTAGTGAGGGAGCATAGCAACTGACACACACGTGGAAGGGATCCACTTAGAAAAGAACATGTAGCCCAGCCGGCATTGCTCAGTGGTTGAGCATCAACCTATAAACCAGAAGGTCATGACTCAGTTCCAGGTCAGGGCACATGCACAGGTTGTGGGACCCATCCCTAGTGAGGGTGTGGCAGCAGGTAGCCAATCAATGATTCTCTCTCATCATTGAAGCTTCTATCTCTCTATCCCTTTCCCTTACTCTCTGAAACCAATAAAAATGTTTCAAAAGAGTGAAAGGAACATGCACCGATCATTAAGTTCACACACAGACAGAGGAGAAAGCAGTGTGTGTATGGCCTTGTTACAAATGTTTTTGTATTCGAGGCGGCAGGAACATGTAAGTTGTTTTCTGACTCTGACCACTCTCTCTGTGCAACAGGAAGCTAACTTCCTTTTCTTCAGCACTTGCTGTAAGCCAGGACTGCTCTATGTAGTGTACATGCATAGTTCACCTAAGCATAACTGTATGAAGTAGTTATTAGTATGCCCATTTTTCAGAAGAGTAAACTGAGGTGTGAAGAGGTTAAGGAACATACCACAGCTAGTATGGGACAAAGCCTGGATGTCATCCTAGGCAGTCTGATTCTAGATTCTAAGATTTGAGAAAAGAAAGTATGAAAGAGAACCCTAGAAGAGTGGAAGAGTCAGTAGACTAGGAAAATATACCAGTAAGAACTCATTTGAGATTAGTAATCATAGAAAGTAAAACCAATTAACATGTTTGGGTATTTTTATTTAGAC
>NW_006293700.1:7509410-7510808 GCF_000327345.1 Myotis davidii | reverse complement strand
GTCAAAGAATACGCATAAATGTGGGCTGACTAAATACAACCACATTGCTCTCCAGGCTCCCTGCAGCAGCTCATGAAGCTACCCGTGTCACCACCAGACTTGGCATCAGCAGCTTTCTAATTTTTGCCAACCTAATTGAAGCTTCTATCTCTCTATCCCTTTCCCTTACTCTCTGAAACCAATAAAAATGTTTCAAAAGAGTGAAAGGAACATGCACCGATCATTAAGTTCACACACAGACAGAGGAGAAAGCAGTGTGTGTATGGCCTTGTTACAAATGTTTTTGTATTCGAGGCGGCAGGAACATGTAAGTTGTTTTCTGACTCTGACCACTCTCTCTGTGCAACAGGAAGCTAACTTCCTTTTCTTCAGCACTTGCTGTAAGCCAGGACTGCTCTATGTAGTGTACATGCATAGTTCACCTAAGCATAACTGTATGAAGTAGTTATTAGTATGCCCATTTTTCAGAAGAGTAAACTGAGGTGTGAAGAGGTTAAGGAACATACCACAGCTAGTATGGGACAAAGCCTGGATGTCATCCTAGGCAGTCTGATTCTAGATTCTAATATTTGAGAAAAGAAAGTATGAAAGAGAACCCTAGAAGAGTGGAAGAGTCAGTAGACTAGGAAAATATACCAGTAAGAACTCATTTGAGATTAGTAATCATAGAAAGTAAAACCAATTAACATGTTTGGGTATTTTTATTTAGCCTCATTTAACAGTCCGGAAGCAAGCAAAGTAGATGGAAAGTTGTAATTAACCATGGTTGGAATTTGGCTATGTTAATACAAGGAGATAAGAGCAAAAAAGAGCCAAGGTTATGTGCAAGGTAGCAATTATAAGATGTTCCACAGAATCAAAACTGATAAAAAAGAAAAAGGAAATCAACAATATGAAGAGTAGTAAATGATGATCAGACCAAGGTATTGTAGGTCCCAGTGTGTTGAATGATTTCAGGATCATCTTGTAGATTTGCTGCACCTGCCCTAGAATCAGCCACTTATCCAAAGAGCTCTGGTTACTTCTTTTTTTATATAAATACATTTTTATTAATTTCAGAGAGGAAGGGAGAGGGTGAGAGAGATAGAACATTGATGAGAGAGAATCATTGACCGGCTGCTTCCTGCATGTTCCACACTGGGGATTGAACCCGCAACCCGGGCGTGTGCCCTGAACAGGAATCAATTGTGACCTCCTGGTTCATAGGATCAACCACTGAGCCACACCGGCCAGGCCGGATACTTCTTTGGAGAATGCTTTTAGATCTGAATGCTAGATGTGCTTGTTACTCCTGGGTGTTATTGTTTCTAGGCCCTTTCTGCTGACAGAGCCAGGAAATGTATGGATGTATACTAACCCACATTTGTACACATATTTATAAATATTTTTGTACTTTCC
>NW_006293700.1:7499679-7507996 GCF_000327345.1 Myotis davidii | reverse complement strand
TTAGCCTCATTTAACAGTCCGGAAGCAAGCAAAGTAGATGGAAAGTTGTAATTAACCATGGTTGGAATTTGGCTATGTTAATACAAGGAGATAAGAGCAAAAAAGAGCCAAGGTTATGTGCAAGGTAGCAATTATAAGATGTTCCACAGAATCAAAACTGATAAAAAAGAAAAAGGAAATCAACAATATGAAGAGTAGTAAATGATGATCAGACCAAGGTATTGTAGGTCCCAGTGTGTTGAATGATTTCAGGATCATCTTGTAGATTTTCTGCACCTGCCCTAGAATCAGCCACTTATCCAAAGAGCTCTGGTTACTTCTTTTTTTATATAAATACATTTTTATTAATTTCAGAGAGGAAGGGAGAGGGTGAGAGAGATAGAACATTGATGAGAGAGAATCATTGACCGGCTGCTTCCTGCATGTTCCACACTGGGGATTGAACCCGCAACCCGGGCGTGTGCCCTGAACAGGAATCAATTGTGACCTCCTGGTTCATAGGATCAACCACTGAGCCACACCGGCCAGGCCGGATACTTCTTTGGAGAATGCTTTTAGATCTGAATGCTAGATGTGCTTGTTACTCCTGGGTGTTATTGTTTCTAGGCCCTTTCTGCTGACAGAGCCAGGAAATGTATGGATGTATACTAACCCACATTTGTACACATATTTATAAATATTTTTGTACAAACCTATCCTGTGTCTATCTTCTATATCTATTTTAAACATGAGTTCATTCTGACGTCTCTGACTCTGATTCATAACACATGAGAAACTGTGACAGCTAAGAGGAGCCGAGGAGACATGCCAGCTGAATGTATTGTTCTGAATGGGATTCTGGAACCAAAAAAGACGTTAGGAAAACTTAAGGAAATCTGAATAAAGTATCAATATTGGTTCATTCATTGTGATAAATGCAACATACTCATATATGATGTTAATAATAGGGGACTCTGGGTATGGGAAATTTAGGGATTCTATGTACTAATTTTGCCATTTTTTTGTAAGTCTAAAACTATTCTACAGTTTAAAATTTTAATATTCAAAAAAAGCATATCTGATAGGGTCATTCCCCTGCTTAGTATATGTCAACGGTTCCCCTTGTCTACTAGGTAAGATGAACTACATGGCTGTCTACATGGTGTTAGAGGTCCTACATGTCCAGACCCCTGTGGACCTTCTAAGTCGTTACCCCTATGTACTAGTAACTCCTGTGCACCAGCCAAATCAACCGACACTGGGTTCCGTGTACATGCCATGCTTGTTCACACTTGCATGCTGTGGGACACAATGCTCTCTCTGAGTAGAATTCATTTCCCCACTATATTCCAGAGATCCACAAAACATTGTTAAGGGGGCAGGGGGTTCTCTCGGGTCTCTGGGTTTCTTTTGAAGACATATTGGTAATGGCTTAGGGTTTTTGATAATTATGAATAAAGCTGCTGTACATATTCCTGTGCTTATAAATCAGCTGAGTAAATACCTAGAAGCTCGACTGCTGGATTACATAATTAAGACTATTCTTAACTTTATGAGAAAATGTCAAACTGTCTTCCAAAATGTCTATACCATTTTGCATCCCACCAGCAATGAATGAGAGTTGCTATTACTCTACATCTTTGTAGGCAATTGATTTTGTCTGTTTTTCCAATTTTAACCATTCTAATAGATGTCTACTAGAATCTCACTTTTGTTTTACTTGGCATTTTACTAATGACAAATGACTTTGTACTTTTCATTGCTTATTTGACATCCATATATCTTCTTCAGTGTGATATCTTTTGCCCATTTTTTAAATTATGTTATTTTCTTAATGTTGACTTTTAAAAGTTCTTTGTATAATTTGGATACAAGGTTTTTATCAGGTATATGTTTTGAAAATACATCCCTGGCTTATATTTTTATTCTCTTAACAGTGACTTTCCCATGGCAGAATTTTTAAATTTTAATTAAGTTCAAGCTATCAATTTTCCCTTTCACACATCACAGTTCTGTTGTTATATCGAAACACTCACCACTAAAGCCAAAGTCATATAGATTTTCTTCTATAGGTTCTATAGTTTTGCTTTCCAAACTGTACACTTTTAATTTCTTTTTCTTGTATTCCACTAGCTAGGAGTTCCAGTAGGAGTAGTGAGAGAGGACATTTATGCCTCACTGCTAATCTTAGTGGGATGTGTCTAATCTCTCACTATTAACTATGATGTTAACTCTAGGTTTTTTGTAGATGTTCGGTATCAAGTTCAGGATGTTCCTCTCTATTCCTAATGTTCAGGGAGTTTTTATCATGAATGAGTGTTAGATTTTATCAGATTCTTTCTCTGTATCAATTTGATACAATGACATGATTTTTATTCTTTAGCCTGTTGATATGGTGAATTATATTGAATGATGTTTGGCTCATGAACCAGTTTTTCATACTGGAATAAATACCACCCAGTTGTTGTGTATAATTTTCTTTATACAGAAGTAGACTCGGTATGCTTTTGATATTCATCATTACAGCACTGGTGTTCAGTGTAGATAGACAAGACGGCAGACCAGATGATTACTTGGAAGACTACTGGAATAATTTGGTTAAGAAACAGAAAGGACTCTCCAGGGGCTATGAGAAAGGCTTGGACTTAAGGGGTATTCAGGAGGTAGAACTGGCAAGATGTGGCAAATAATAGAATATGTGAGAAGAAAGAGAGAACAAGGTGACTTAGCAAGTGAGCAGTGCCATTTATCAAATCAGATAATACTGAATGAAATGGATGAAAGAGGTAGAAATGATGAGCTCGCCTTTGGACATATTACCTATGAGATGATGGCAGGACATCCAGATGGACATGCTCAGCCAGCATTTGGATATATGGACACAGAGCCCAGGGGATGGGATGTACTCAAGACACAGATTTGGGAGTCACCAATGCATGGGGATGGCTGAAGACACGGGTGTGTACGAGGAAACAACAGAGATCATATATGGCAATACACAAGAAACCTCAAAATGGCTAACTCTACAATGAGATATGACAGTAAAAAGTTAATTCTTGCAAAACTGAAATAGGCATTAGTTTAATCCTTTGTTTTTTCTACTTTCAGACCCTATCCAACAGCAACTTCCTCCATTGTTTCTTTAGGAAAAATATGCTTGCCTATTTTTCTACCTTAGTCACCTTGAACAACCTCTCCATCTCACCTAGCAGCAATCCCAAATCAGCCACAAATTATATCCAGTTGCAGCTGCAGAACTAGGGCTAACTTGACAAGTTACAGCCCACAACCCTCCCTCACCGTCTGAATTGTTGATTACATCACTTAGGAATCTCTCTGTGGAGCTAGGCTCTTTATTTTTTTTATATATTATACCTCTCTCGAAATGTCTGGCAACTCTTTGGTGACTTCGGGCCTAGTTGAGCCATTAGCTGAGAATTTGTTTTGCAGCTATGGTGAAAGACAGAGAAAAATGATTACCTCTATGTCCGGAAATTAAGCAGACGATGACTCCTACTGAAATTTAAAAAAAAAAGATGAAGATCAACTCAGGTCAACAGGCACTTTTCGCACAAACATGCCAACAGGTCCACAGGACGGTGTGCCCGGGAGAGAGGCAGGGTATCACCTGGGGACACCTCACAAAATGTGTGCAGGCAGTCGAGATCAATTTCCTGGAGAACATCTTGTACTTAGAGTGTGCTTTCATTACAAAAAGAAATGAACCTGAGTTATGATAAATAAAATTACCGGGGAAAAGATTGCAGAGGGAAACGAAAGGGCTCGGAACTGACAGCACCCCCAGCAGCAGGCTGCTCTGCGCCGCCGCTCTAGAGAGAATACAAGCAGTTTCTCACCCATCATTACTCTCTCTCTTTGATCCCTTCCTCAAAGCCCAAACCACTAACTCAAAACTTCTTCCCACACTTGGGATTCTTAAGTGTCAAGACTTTAATAAGGCAGAGTAAGTGCACCAAATCCTAAATTAATCTAAATAGCATATTTTCCTCTTTAAAAATTCCTATTAAGTCATCCACTCATGTATTTTCCCTCTGTATTGGCACTCTATTCCCTTCCAATAAACAGGAGAGAAGGGGAGGGAGAGGAGAGGATAGAACTCCTAAATGTAATGTTGACTGAAAGAAGCCAAACACCCAAAAACATGCATGTCATATGATTCCATGTACATGAAGTGCAAAAATGGATACAAAAGAGTCTATGCTGTTAGAATTTAGAATAATGGTTTATTCTTTGGGGGGGAGGGGGGAATAGTGATTGGCAGGGAGCACAAGAGGGTTTCATGGGTACTAGTGATGTTTTGTATATTGATCCAGATGCCAATTATGAGGGTCAGTCCAGTTGGCAGAAATTCATAATCTGCACACTTATGATATGTGAGTTTTTCTCTAAACACTTATAGAAACTTAAAAAAAATAAGGAAAAATAGCATCCCTCTCCATGAAAACAACCGCATGCAAATACAGTGGAAAGTAATAACGCCCAACCTTTCAGGTACGCTACCCATGTACCAGGCACTGTTAAGAGCACTTTGCAGGTAAATCAACTTAATTTTTTTCTCAAAAACACTATTCTACAAAGCAAGTACCAAGTGTGCCCCCATTTTACACACAAAGGAACTGAAGCTTAGCTAAGTATCTGCCCAGCGTCACACAGAACACACTGGAGCCAGGACTGGAGTAAGAGGAAAACAGGAATTTTAGGCAGTGAACATACTCTGAATGAAACATAATGGTGGATAAGTAAAATGCTCAACACCAAGCGCGAACCCTGATGTAAACTTGGGGCTTTGGGTGGTAACGATGTGTCAGTGTGGGCTCATCAGTTGTAACAAATACACCACTCTGGTGGGGGATGTTAATGGGGAGGCTGGGTCTATGGGAAATCTACCCCACATCTAGTCAATTCCATTGTGAGCCTAAAACTGCTCTAAAAATAAATTCTATCTAAAATGCTATGACTACGCGCAACAATATGGATCAGTCTAACATACAAACAGATGAGCTAAAGAAGCCACATACAAAAGAATGCAAACTGCATGCTTCTATGTCAGTGAAGAGTAAGGTGAAAGAATAGCAGTTACCTCGAGAGGGGGCACGGGAGTTTTCTGGGGTGTTAGAAATGTTCAATTCAGATGTAAGTGCACGCACACGCGAACACGTACACACACCCACACACACACATTATTTGACCTTCCAATTTCGTGAAGAGATCTGGGAAAGGAAAGGGTGTATTCCATAAATACAGACCAACTGGATCAATGATTTAAGGGAGGATACAGCCTGAGTGACTAGCCAGGGTCCTTTTAGTCTATCTTCTCTGTAACTTCTCATTACAAACACATTTTATCTTGAATCTAAGAAAAACTTAATTTATTTCATCATTTTTCTTACCCTCTGAAAGGGAGTGAGTGATCTTAACTGGCACAAGTTAATTTAGAGGGCTGTGTTGGAGGGAACATAATTATCTGCCCAGGTTTAGAGTTACTCAAACTCCAAATTTGAGCCTCCTGAGTCCCTCAGGTTTTCCTGTTTATATTCAAACAGAGACCGTGGGGAGGTGCGGGCTGAGGTTCTGATTAAGCCGGGCCTGGCCCCCGTAGAACACACTCGTTCTGGAAACTTGATTGCTACTCGGTCTCCAAAGATAAATGATACAGGAATGAAAAGCTGAAACCTCTCTTCATGAATCTCCGGTTTGTTTGTTTGTTTGTTTGTTTGTTTGGGGGGGTTGTTTGTTTTTTTATAAAAGGGAACCTTTTGGTAGGTGATTTGAGACTGCGCAGGGGATCTTAGCAATCTGCTGAGCTGTCTTTGGCAGGACTCACTGAAGGTTCACCTTCGATGCATCCGATGCTCTCTTTACCTTATGTAATCTTTGCATCAATCTGCAAGTTAAGTCTTATTATCCCCATTTTCCTGATGGGAAAAGTGAAGCTCAGAATGATTAGGCCACCTGTGCAAGGTCCCTAAGCCAGTATCCTCACCACTGAGGGGCTGCCTCCATTTGCAGAAAGCAAGGTCCCGGGAACCACTAACCTAGGCTGCTGTGGGGGCTGTTCCCCACTGGGGCTGTCATCCACGCGTGAAAACTAGAAATTGGTGCCAGAAGTTGGTGCTGGTGGGACTGAAGAACTGCAGCAAGATGGAAGGAAACGCTCCAGTGCATGGATACAATTGCGAGTGATCCCCGTGGTCTGAAGAACTCATTGAACTGACGAGCTTCATTAAGTAAGATGAGCAGTGAGTCACTCAGGGGTCCAAGTAATTCCATGGAACAAGAACTTCACTTATCTTTTAAAATCCTTTTAATATGCCAGCCCTTTTATAAAATATATTTTTTTTTATTTCAGAGATGGAAATATCAACAATGAGAGAGAATCATTGGTCAGCTGCCTCCTGCATGCCCCACACTGGGATCAAGCCCACAACCCAGGCATGTGCCCTGACCGGGAATCGAACCCTGACCTCCTGGTGCATAGGTCGACACTCAACCACTGAGCAACAACTGCTGGGCTGCCAGCCCTTTTCAAATGAGAGGACTAGTCATCTTTCACAGCAAGGAGTAAATGAAAATTCCCAAGAATAATAGCACAAAAAAGACAAGAAAGGAGGAAACTTACTAGGCATCTTCATGCGGACCTTTCAATTCATGCTATGTCTTAAAATCTTTAATACATCAAGGAGAGGGAAGACGTAGCTCCCCACTTTACAGATCAGAGACATGGGAGAATTATACTATACTATAAGGAAATGGTTGCATTGGCAGAGCAGCATTGATCAACCTCAGTAATTCCTTTTCTGGTGATATTGGATAATTTATCTTACCAACTTGAGCTTTAGGTTTCTGGCCCTAATAAATAACTTATCATTTAGGATGCTTTGGGTTACATGGAATAGAAAACTCAAATGAAAATGGCTGACACAATAAGGAACTTATCTCCCCAAGTAAGAAGTTCCAAGGTCAGGTATCTTCAGGCTTAATTAATTCAGTGGGACAATGACATCATTAGACACCCAGGCTCTTTCCAAGTCTCCACTCGGCTAATCTCAGAATGTCGGCTTTGTCCCAGTCTAGCGGCCCTCACGGTCCTAGTATGGCTGCCACAGTTCCAGGTGTCACATCAGGACAATACTCAGGAATAAGAATGTGTTCTCAAACCCCATATTCAAGAACTGACTTACATACCCCTGTCTAAACCGATCACTGCCAAGGAGATTGGATTATGATGGGTCACTCGGACCAATCAGGATTTAATCCAGAAGGAAATCCACACAGTGAGTGGTAGATTCCCAGACAAAATCAAGTCAGTTACTCCCAAGATAGAAGTTTATTGGGTAACATTTGAGTTTCATGTAAATGGGACATATATAAAAATTATTTGTTACTTATCTAAAAATTCAAATTTAACTGGGTACCTTTTATTTTTACTTGCTAAATCTGACAAACCTACTTTAGAGTTGCCAAGAAGATTAAAGAGGAAAAAAATGTACGGGAAGTAAAATCCCACCTTCTGTAAGAAGTGGCCCTGAGTCTTTATTTAAATTTGGTGAAAAGGACGACAGGACTTTTATAAAAACACAAAACAAAACAACGAGGGAGGTAATTAGGTCATTCCACTGGAGCTCTCGTAAATGGAATCAGTGCCTTTACAGAGGAGACCCCAGCACTCTCTCGCCATCTTTCTGCCACCTAAGGACACAAGAAGGGGGCTCTCCTCAGAACCCAACCACGGTGACTCTAACCTCAGACTCCCAGCCTCTAGAACTGTGAGAAACAGATCTCTGTGGTTGATAGGCCACCCAATCTACGGTGCTTTGTTTTAACTAAGACATACCTTCACCTCTCAAAGTCTACCGTACACTATTCCTCGCCAGCACCTCTCTCATCAACGAATATCACACTGCTACTTCCCTTGCACCCATCCTGAGAATGTCCATGCCAAGGGTGCTTTTGTACCAGAGCACCCAAGCTGCCAGTCTCCACTGCACACTCTGTCCACCAGTGCCAACCTACTCCCTCCTTTCTGAAAAGAAAAGAAAAGAAAAGAAAAGAAAAGAAAAGAAAAAGAAAAAGGAAAAAAAAAGCCCTCCCTCTGCATGCTCAACTCACCTGGACCATCAGCTCATCAAGCAGGTCCTGACCTGTTTAAATATCAGTTTAGGTGTGTGCTGTTCTGAGTTATAACAACAAATACACATTTGCTATTCATCCTATTCTGGGCCCAGAGCACAATGAAGGTGTCTCTTGTTATGTTAATAAATGCCTTAGGAAAAGCTCCTAGGCCACCTAAGAATGGAGCTGTTCTCACCACCAACAA
>NW_006293700.1:7497688-7498171 GCF_000327345.1 Myotis davidii | reverse complement strand
AGCAGAGCTTCCAGGTGACGGGCTGCCCCCATCCTGCCAGCATTACCGGAATAAACGCTCATACACGATTCAACCTCGAGTCTGCTTAGTTTGGCTCAAGTGGTGACAGGTGGCCTCGGACCCATGTGTCCCGTCCAAGGTCTCATACACCAAGGCCGGCCTGGGGGGTCATCAGCGGGTGAGGGAGCCCTGCGGTGGGCTGCATAGTGGGCCCACCAAGACGCACCACCACGCCGATGCTGTGCCCATGACCCTGTTGGAAAACGTGTCTTTGCGACGTGCAGTCGCCCCCCTTATCCTCAGGGGACCCCAGTGGATGCCTGAAAGCACAGAACGAACCAAGCCCTGCGCATGCTGTGTTTTCCTATACACACGCCTACAGTGGGGTTTACCTAATAAACTAGGCAAGGAAGAGATTCATAACCACAACAAGTGATAAAACAGAACCATAATAACCGCGTCCTGTAATGAAAGCAAAAGGCA
>NW_006293700.1:7468723-7497604 GCF_000327345.1 Myotis davidii | reverse complement strand
CAATCGGCCCTGCTCCACTGCACACTCTGTCCACCAGTGCCAACCTACTCCCTCCTTTCTGAAAAGAAAAGAAAAGAAAAGAAAAAGGAAAAAAAAAGCCCTCCCTCTGCATGCTCAACTCACCTGGACCATCAGCTCATCAAGCAGGTCCTGACCTGTTTAAATATCAGTTTAGGTGTGTGCTGTTCTGAGTTATAACAACAAATACACATTTGCTATTCATCCTATTCTGGGCCCAGAGCACAATGAAGGTGTCTCTTGTTATGTTAATAAATGCCTTAGGAAAAGCTCCTAGGCCACCTAAGAATGGAGCTGTTCTCCCCACCCCCCACCCCCAGAAGCAACCACGTGATTAGAGGGTTAGAACTTTCAGTCCCACCCCCACCTCTGGGGAGGGAGAGGGGCTGGTAGTTGAGTCTTATCACAATGGCCAATGATTTAATCCATCGTCCCTGTGGAATGAAGCCTCCACAGAAACCCAAAAGGATGGGCTTCTGGTGGGTGAACAACATGGAAATGTGGAAAGCGTGGTGCACAGAGAAACAAGACTTGTCTCACTTGAACTAAAGCTCCTAAACATGAATTTGACTGCCTCTGACAGTTTGGTGTTCCTCGGATCAAGTTTCTAATGAAGCATTTCCTGTGCTTCTATACGCTTTAGATGTGAAGACTGTCAGGATCATCACCATGACAACTAGAATCGGTACTGATATTGCTGCTTTGTTTCCTTTAGGAGAAAAAACTAGTCTTAGGAAAACACTGACTGCCTGGACCCCTTAACCCCCCACCGCGTATCATTCTGATCAGCTATGGTTGAACCTCACGCCTTGGGCTTCTTATTTTCTTTCTCACAGCTCTTCTGATAGGATCCAGGCAACTACAAAATTAGAAGAATTTTTTGAGTACTGTAGATAATGGTACTTGGCAGTATGAAACTGTCCAAAAGACTTTTATGTAATTTAAATGTCCTGAAAACCTCTGCAGCATGAAACAGCAATTATAAATATCTCCCTTAAACACCAGAGGCAGCATTAAACATACAAAACAAGTGACTTAACTCTAAACAGAAAAAAATGCAGAAAAAGGAAATTTTTTGTTTAGACACAGCTGAAGAGATTAACAGTGGTAGAATATATCACCATCATCTCTCACACTAGGCATGTTTCATGACTCTTAACATGTAAATTATCTTTCACAAACCCAGACATCCGGCAAGCATAGAAGTTTACATTTCAGAGGGCTAAGAGGTGGGCTCCGAAGGAAAACAATTTCACAAGAGAATCCTTATCTCTGTATATAAAATATCGGGAAATGATGAAAAACAGAGCATGGCTGAATTTAATTACAAGAGCGTTGATTTACTTCTTAAGTAGGTTCTTTGTGTAGCTCCCTGAGCCGTTTCGGCGATCTTGAAAGCCCAGGGAAACCATACACAGCATGTTCCTCAGAAATCAGTGTATTTTTACAGCCAAGTGACTGTCTTTGTTTTCCCTTTTCAAAGATGGGGCTTGTAATCTCCTTTGCTTTCACAACACGACAGTGTTCAAATGAACTCAAACTCAACAAATACATTTTGACCGCCAACCGTGAGCCAGGCCCCCAGCAAGACTGTGCAGGATTAGAATGAGTAAGACTCATCCTTACCGCAAAGAACTGGGAGAGCAATGTGACCACAGTGTCTGGCGATCCCCTAGGCTTCCACCTACTTCTGCCAATGATGTAAACACAAGAGCAACGAAGGTTCTAGCGACATTCAGAATATTTTCATGACTCTTACTTTTCATATATAAGACGATCAGGGGCATTCAGCTTCCTCATTGCAGAAAGCAATGCTTTTCTTTTTGTTATAGCATGGGCCATGTAACTGATACCTCTTAGGATGTAAGTATCAGCGATAGTGGGGAAGGGCGTGAAAGGAGAAGAGAGCCACAGTTGTCTAATAATGATTCACCTACTAACCATAGATGAGAAGTTTTCTTACAGACCCGGGGAAACTGGAGAATGAGACAAGGCTGTAAAAAGATAAGATGCCTCCATGGGCCCACGACTCAGAAAAGAAATACACGTTGAGAACAGACCAAGGGCAGGGACACTCCCTCAGACCCCCTCCGGGAGTTTTCTTCCCAGGAAGGGGCTGAGCTGTTTGTAGCATCACAGGGGATTAGTCACCTGGTATTGGGACTGCAGACCCTCCCCGCCCCTTTGTATGTTGCACTCATAGCTGCACGCAGCTATCTTCTCCCTCGTGGGTATGATCAGCCACCCGGCTGGGGGGGGAGGGGGGTAGGAGCAGAGCTTCCAGGTGACAGGCTGCCCCCATCCTGCCAGCATTACCAGAATAAACGCTCATACACGATTCAACCCCGAGTCTGCTTAGTTTGGCTCAAGCGGTGACAGGTGGCCTCGGACCCATGTGTCCCGTCCAAGGTCTCATACACCAAGGCCGGCCTGGGGGGTCATCAGCGGGTGAGGGAGCCCTGCGGTGGGCTGCATAGTGGGCCCACCAAGACGCACCACCACAAACAGCCCAAATGCACTCACCCTCCAGCCGGGGTGACGTGAGGATCACGTGCCCACGTGTGAGATGATGGCGCGCGGTGGGCAGCATGGCCCCGAGGCTGCTGGGGGCCTTCTGACCTCGGGCAGCGACCGCCCCCAGCTCCTCGGGGCGCATCTGACCTGCCAGCACCACTACACCTGCGTTTTGAGGCCATTCACGTGGAAAACGAGGGTTACTTCAACGCCAGAGATGCGACCTGGTCACTGGGATGGCGACTCGCGGGCAGGGAGCGGCCTCAGCGAGGAGACGCGGGTTAAAGGGCTGAGCCAAAGCCCAGGACTCGCGAGATTTCATCACGCGACTCAGAACGTCGCGCGATTTAAAACGAACAAGTTACTTCCGGGATGTTCCACTTCGTGTTTTCGGGTCTCGGCGGGCTGCGGGTCCCTGAAGTTGCAGAAAGTGAGACTGCAGATCCCAGGGCCGATTTGGGGGAGCCATCTCCAGGTGAGGTCACCCCAGGGTGAGTGAGCATCCTTGGAAGAGCAGAGAAAGGCACGTGAGAGCCGGAGGCAGAGACCGGAAGCGGAAGCGGTGCAGGCACCAGGTACGCACGCCTGGAGCCACCCAGGATCTCAGAGGCGAGGAAGGGCTCTCCCCTGGAGACCTCGTGGAGAGCACAGCCCTGCTGACACCTGGGCTTCCAGCCTCCTGGAAACCGCGATGCAGTTGTGAGCCACCCAATCTGTGCTGATCGGGTACCGCAGCCCCAGGAAACGAATGCAAGGGCCATGTTACTCGGAGAGGCAATTTGGGCTGAAACGATGGTTTCTGGGAAGACCTCTGATCGGGACAAGAATTATCACACTTGCCCTAACCGGTATGGCTCAGTGGATAGAGCGTCGGCCGACGGACTGAAGGGTCCCAGGTTCGATTCCGGTCAAGGGCATGTACCTTGGTTGCGGGCACATGCCCAGTTGGGGGTGTGCAGGAGGCAGCTGATCAATGTTTCTGATTCTCTATACCTCTCCCTTCCTCTCTGTAAAGGTCAATAACATATATTTTTATTTAAAAAAGAATCAGCACACTCTCCAAGCCAGCGGTGAAAGGAGAAGCTCTGAGGTGAGAGGGTGGCCCAGACCCGTGGGAGAGACATGAAGGACAAAGGAGGCTGCTCGCCCCCACTGTGTTCCTGCCAGAAGCAGAGTTGAGCTTCTTAATGGCTTCTCCCATCAGCACAAAGGAGCCAGCCTGCACCTCTCTATTTCCTGCACCATCTGTATGTGTTGAGCCTTGAGGTGCACGAGGAATTGTGATAGGACTTGGTCCACCAGGGTGAACAAGACAAGCCTATCTTCAAGGACCGTGGTCTGGTGAGAGGACTAGACAGGGACACAGGCAAATGGGCTGCAGCGTGGTAAGTGTGATGGGAGCCCAAGGATAGAGTTCCTGCTCTGGATGGGGGCAACCTGGAGGCATAAGCCAGGTGATGGGAAGACCAGGCTTCAAACTGCATGTGCAAAGGCACAGAAACAAGAGATCACGGTGCACAGGTGACCAGTCTGTCCAGAAGGTCTGCAAAGTGAGCAGGAATCCACAGGGGCTGGAATACAAAAGCTAGACCTGCCCCCTGGCAAGGTAAGGGCCTTGGACTAGGAAGTTTGGAAGGAAGGAAAGGAGAGAGGGAGGAGGAAGAAAGGAAAAACAGGATAGGAAAAACAGGGACTATATTTTAGGGGTGGTTGCAGAGGCAGGAGAAACTAAGAAACGAGAGGTTACGCACTTAGGCCCAGGGCCCCATAGTGAGTTAGGAATAGACTAGGGCAGTGGTTGGCAAACTGCGGCTTGGCAAACCGTGGCTCGCACGCCACATGCGGCTCTTTGGCCCCTTCAGTGTGGTTCTTCCACAAAATACCGACTTCTGCGCATGGGCCACGAAGTTTCAATCGCACTGTACGTGTGCGCCTGCACGTGGTATTTTGTGGAAGAGCCACACTGAAGGGGCCAAAGAGCCGCATGTGGCTCTCGAGCCGCGGTTTGCTGACCATGGGACTAGGGTATATGCATTAGCAAGGACATTTCCCAAATCTCAGTGGTTAAAACAAAGGTTTCCCCACTCAGGCTCCCTTCCATCCATCACAAGTGGCAGGGGGCTTGGCTCCACAGCGCCCTCACCTGGGGACTCAGGCTGATAGGTCCTCTTTTGCAACCTCATTTGTGAAGTGACAGAGGGAAAGAAATGAGCAAATTGGGCGATGGCTCTTAGATTTCACCCCAGACATGACACGAAGCCCTTCTGCCCACATCTCATCAGCCAAAGCAAGTTGTGTGACTGGGACTGACTTTAAGGAGGTGGGAAATGCAACCAGCCATGGGCCAGAAGAGGAAATCAGACATTCGGGGCAAGCCCTAATGTCTACCACTTTGGTGGAGCGACAGTTTGGACCCAGCCCTCCTAAATGCTCAGTTCAGTCCACAGACTGCTCTCATTCTCTCCTTCTCTCTGCCAATTAATCATTTTGGAGACAAAAGAAATAGAGAACAAAGAAAATTTTATTAATTGGGTCCTTCATTCCAGGCTACATGCAAATTAGCCTAAATGACTTGCAAATTTGGTCTTAGGCTGCTGTGAGGATCACTAATATATTGCCCCAAATATCTGACTGTCACTCAAACTCTGGTTCTAAGCCAGCCTATTTTTGCAAACCCACCCCTATGAGGTGTGTTGCATAAGTTTTTATAAAATGACCCCCCAAATCCACCAATACAAGTAAAGGCATTTCCTTTGCAGATATTCATTACTTTGGATTTTCACTTGGATTTAGAAAAGAAACAGTGGCTACTCAGAATATATTTATTTGGCACACTTGTCCCCAAGCAAAATGAAATCATGTTTAAATCCTTTACAAGATAGGCCGGGAGGGGAGGTCAGCTTAATTTTAACAACAAAATTAACCCAACGTAAAGATGCAGAAGACATAACTGCAGGAATATGTATGTCTCCCATGTATCTCACTGTGTTCCTGGGGGGAATTGGGAATTTGTTAATAACCCTCTTCTCCAAAGAGACTTGCAGCAGGCAGACTGCACGTGTGACTAAGGTTCCTAGGATGCTGCCTTTCTCAGCCATCTTCCGACAGGGACTTTGTGACAGTTGCATTTCCAGAGCTACTTCCCGCGGAATAGCTTCTTTCACTGAGAAGGGGTGGAGTCCCAGCATGGTCTGAAGGCCCAGCTTGAAGGCCTGGCTCAGTGACACCCCTGTGACTTCAGTGGGGCCTGGTGGAAGCAGCCTGATTTGATGATCACACCCATCAGCGTTGCCATGTTCTAGCTGTCACCTTAGGCAACTCAGCGACCCGCTTTGACATCAGTTTCTCCTTTGTGGTGTGAGGGTGCCACCATCATGGGGTTGTGGCAGGGAATGCATTTGATAATCCAAGAATAGTCCCTACATCAGGTATGACAAATATGTTCCAGTTAGTGTGAACTCCAGTGGCCTGGAGCACTGTGTTAAGGATTCTGGTGACAGTGTATCTAGAGTCAAGGAAAGCACGCTGAATTGGGTGATGACAGGGATAGGGGCTGATGGCCTAGGAGAGTCTGATCTTTTCCTTTTCCCTTTCACACCTCTAGGGTATTAAAGAGAAGCCTCTGTTATGAGACTCAGACCCAGCTCAGAAGGCTGTGCCCAAATGGGGCTTCATTGGAAGGATGCTGGAGTATCACAGAGAACTGAAGGCTTGTAGGAATCAGGAGGGCAGTCAGTGAGCTCAGGGACAGGAACCAGGAGCCAAATCGTTGTCAGGACATCCGGATGCTCAGGATTTCCCTCTCCTCTCTCCGTTTCCTGTCTCCCCTCTCCCCTTTCCTCTGGAAATCGATTCATAATCAACCTACAGTAGTAAGTCCTGATGTTGTCAAAGTGGTTTTCCAAGAGAACTCCACCAACAGTTGGTAGGGCTGGGGGTGGCAAGTGAAGAAGGGGAACCATAAATTCTGTTCATTCTTTTTTAAAATATTTTTTTTATTTTTCAGTTACAGTTGATGTACAATATTACACTAGTTTCAGCTGAACAACCAGTGATTAGACATTTACATAACTTACAACGTGATCCTTCTGACATTTCAAGTACCCACCTGGCACCATACATCGTTATTACAACATTATTGACTATATTCCCTATGCTGTGCTTTACGTCCTACTGACTATTCTGTAACTACTTTGTTTTATTCTTTTGAAAAGAAAATCTGTGCTGTCCTCATGCAAGTTGAGAATTCCCAGAGAGAAAAAATTAAAATGTGAAATACCACCACTCCAGGAAGAGAGGAGGCTGCAGAGGAAGCAAGCTCCTCAGGCCTTCGGCAGCCTGGACCTCAGCTTTGAGTGTAAACATCTTGGTTTGGCCTAACGCCAGCACTCCTGGGACTTGGGTGACTTTTAAACACCAGCAATGAAGACACTGGCCTGTCTTTTTATTGTTTTACTAGAGGCCCGGTGCATGAAAATTCCAGCCTGCCCCCTCTCACAGTCTGGGAGCCCTCAGGGGTGGGAGGTGACCCGGTGATCAGGGGAAGGCAACGTCTCATCACACCTCTGCTGCTGCCACTGCCGGTAGCGCAAGCTTTGGCCAGCCCTGGTTACCTGAGCCTTGGGCAGCCCTAGGTGGCTGGGGGCTGAGGGGACTGGGGGGCACTCCGGAGGCAGGCACGGCAGGGCTGAGCGGACTGGATGCCACCATCTTGTGGCTGTGGGCGCTGCTATCTTTGAGGGCGTGGCAGTCAATTAGCATATTCTCTCATTGGTTGTGGGCGCCTCCATCTTTGAGGGCGGGGCAGTCAATTAGCATATTCCCTCCTTATTGGCTGTGGATGCCGACATCTTTGAGGGTGGGGCAATTAGCATATCCCCTCATTGGCTGTGGGTGCCACCATCTGCGACTGCGTGAGGGTCAATTAGCATATTCCCTCTTTATTAGATAGGACTAGAGGCCTGGTGCATGACATTCTTGCACTGAGGGGTGGGGGTGGGGGGAAGAGGGTCCCTCAGCCCTCCGGGACCCTTCAGGGGATGTCCGCCTGCCAGCTTAGGCCCACTCCCTGTGCTAAGCCGGCAGTCGGACATCCCTCTTGCTCCTTACCACCCACCTGCTCACTGCTCCTTAGCACTGCCACGGAGGCGGGCAAGGCTCCGACCACTGCTCCTGTGCTCATCACCATGAGACTAGCTTCTCGCTGAGTGGCGCTCCCTGTGCGCTCACTGCTCCTTAGCACTGCCACGGAGGTGGGCAAAGCTCTGACCACTGCTCCTGTGCTCGCCACCATGAGACTAGCTTCTGGCTGAGTGGCGCTCCCTGTGTTGAGCGTCTGCCCCCTGTTGGTCAGTGCGTGTCATAGTGACTGGTCATTATGCCGGTCAGTCGATTTGCATATTAGGCTTTTATTATATAGGAGATTAGTGAATGTATCAAGCACAGAGACGCAGCCCTCAGAACCTGCTTCAAGAATGGACTTGCTTTCTAGCTGCAAAAAGGTGGTTATCTGGCACCTCCTGCTGTTAGTTCCTACAGGGTGAGGCTCGGCTCTCCAGCCTGGGCCTCAGTCTTCACAGGGCAGCCAATGACCGAGCAAGAAGAGAGAGCATCTAACAGGGAAAGAAAGAGCAAGATGGCCCTCTAGTGACGTGGAAGGAAGAGACAGATCGGGGCAAGCCCACAGGAATGCACACTTTTTAAACTGCAGCACCTTCATGCCCTACACCTACCACTACGGTGGCTTCTTTTGAGGGTGGCATTCCTTGTCCCCCAAGTTTAAAAAAGAAAAAGAAACAAAATATAAAGAGGCTGGGAGGATTTCTTATTTTAAATGATCAAGAGAATGAAAAGACAAGCCAGAATGAGAGAAAGAAAATGTGCACAACACATATCTGATAAAGGACTTATATTCAGAACCTATATTAACTCTTAAAACTCAACAAGAAAACCCAATTTTTTCAATATGGGGAACAAATCCGAACAGACACTTCCCCCAAAAAGGTATGTGGATGGCAAAAGAGCAGACAAAAAGATGGTCCACATCATTTCTCAGTACAGAAACGAATAAACCGGCCACATGATGTCACTGCAACAGGAGCGCATTCCCTGCTGCTGGTCATGCAAAATGGCAGTCATTTTGGAAGACAGTTTGGCAGTTTCCTATAAAATACCACAGGCCCGGCGCACAAAATTCGTGCGGGGGTACGGTCCCTAGATCAGGGCCATCGTCCCCGTTCTCGCCCACTTTCCAGCCCCGACCCCACTGCGGGTTGCCTGTGTGTGGGGGGAGACCTGCAGGGCAGGGGCCTTGGCCTGGCACTGCTGGCGCTCCCCACCACCGACCCCCGGTTCCCCATTTGCCGTCGGGTGATCAGAGCCTGCCTGCCTGTGGAGGGGGAGAGGGGGAGGGGAGGGAGGGAGGGACCGAGAGGTGGTCAGTGTGCCTCATAGTGACTGGTTGAGCAGTTGTTCTGCCATTAGGGTCACTTTGCATATTACCCTTTTATTATATAGGATACCCTTACCAAGACCCAGTAAGCCCACTCCTAGGTATTTACCCAAGCAAAACAAATTATGTTTCTACTAGAGGCCCGAGGCATGAAATTCATGCAAGAGGCTCGGCCCCTGCTGCCGCGCCGCAGTCCAGGGCCTCTGCCGCCTCTGCCTCAGCCCCCGCTGCCGTGGCTTTGTCCAGAAGGACATCCGGTCTAATTAGCATATTAAGCTCTTATTATTATAGATTAAAAGCTTATATGTGAATGCTAAATGATAACCAAATCTTAACACATCCATACAATGAAGTACTCAGCAATGGAAAAGAATGAGCTAGTGATTCACACATGAATTTAAAATGAATTTTGGTAGGCAAAAGAGGCCAGATTCAAAAGGCTATAAATTCTTCAATTCTACCACTTATGACATTCTGAAGAAAAGAAAAATTATAGGAACCAAAACAGATAGTGGTTGCCAGGGGTGGGGAGCTGGGCACAGGGGAGTTTTTAGGGTCATGGAGCTGTTCTGAATAGCACTGAGACCATGGACACAGGACTATGCATGTGTCAAAGCCCAAATGGAATGAATTTTATTGTGTGAAAAAAATCAATTGGCATGTCAGATTCCAGGTGGAATGCAGTGTGACAAATGTTTTACAAATGTATGCCATACCCTCAATGAAAGGAGTGGGAATAAAAGAAGTGAAACTAAGTTATTTGGGAAATGGTACTTTCAGTAGATACTGTAGGGCTAAAGACAAAGCACCTAAACACCATACTCTAGTTGGTCAATTTGTTTCTCACAGGGTACAACTTAACTATTCTGAAACCACTTTGTAAGTATTCTAGGGCTGAACAAATAAATAAATTGCAGATAACAGGAGCCAGGTTACTCCCTCTCAGAGGAAGGAAGGTTATAAATAAGCAAAGGGCAAAACCAGAATGAACCCGTGCTGCTGATGGGAGTCAATTTAAGTTAATGTTTATGTAATATACACAGAGATAGATCTAGAAATAATACAGAGATGTGCACCTATATTGGTTAGTATACATATTTATATCTCTTAACTTGTTCCACTGAAGAGGCATACAACCAGTAGCAACAAACACACCCATCACCCAGATCCTGGTTTCTAAATACCGTCACCAGTAAAAGGAATCAGGGATCCTTGAAGAAATAACTCATTCCTGGGCAGGCGTCCAGATAATACTTGTGGTGCCACAAAGTAAGAATATGGTCTTAAAAAAAAATAATAAGGGCACGTCAAAAGAATTTGGGAGCAGATCACAGATGTTCCCAATACCCAAAGCTGAAACAATTTGCACAAAATAATAACAGTATTGGATTTCAAACTAAAGTATAAAATAAGTAGCCAGGATCACATACTAATGTAAATATTATCTACTGCCCCCTCCCCTTGAATGTGGGCTCAAGTTAATGATTCACTTCCAAAGAAAGTAAGGAAAGTGGAAAAACCTAGCAGATACCACCTTAAACGAAAGAAGGAACATCACCAGTGCTGCCCACTGACACCACATACCCATGATACGATACAGTGTGGAAGGCACATCACCTCTGTGCTGTCCCTCCCAATACAGCATCACCTCAAATATCAAAACACCCTTCAAACCACCAAGCAGTACCCTTCAGTGTCAAGGTCACGAAAGACTGAGAAACTGTCACAGGTAGGAGGAGTCTAAAGAACCATTAATGACTAAATAAATGCAATGTGGTATCCTGGGTTGGATCCTGGAACTGAAGAACATTAGTGGAAAAAGGTGAAAACCAAATCAAGTCTGCTGTTGAGTAAATAGCAGCGTATCAATGCGAATATCTGAGTTTTAACAGATGTGCTATAGTTTACATAAGATGTTAACATTAGGGGAAGCTGAGGGAAGGGGATAGAGAGTAAATGTGAAATTCTTATAAAATAAAACGGTTGTTTAAAACAATGTATAAGAAAGCCACAGCATGTTGTACTTAAAATTAAGAAAGGGACTTACAGAAGATTATACACACGTTCTCAGTAATTGATCACCACCAGTTTATTTGTAAACATAGTATATGTGTCAATAATCAAATTGACAACACTTTATACATTTCATATTTAATATCATACCAGAAAACAATCCACTGTACTTAGTTACAATTTTGGTACTTTAAAAATCTTTAAATACAAACTGTATTTGAAACACTGAACATAAAAGAGAAAAATAACAGGAAACTAAATACATCAAATAAAAGAAACCAATATTTTTTAAAAACCAGACAAAATCATCTGATTACATACTTAAAAGGGAGGAAATCAGATGATCATCTTTTTTTAATAACAAAGTTTCG
Organism: Myotis davidii; assembly: GCF_000327345.1. NCBI lineage: Eukaryota > Metazoa > Chordata > Mammalia > Chiroptera > Vespertilionidae > Myotis > Myotis davidii. The sequence goes on along the minus strand of NW_006293700.1, from coordinate 7,486,237 downwards.
GCTCTTTAGACCCACTTGAGAGGTGAAATTGTGTCACACAAAATTCCATGTCCTTCCTGATATCTTTTTTCTCTTAGTTTCCAAGGAATGTTTGCCATGGTTTAAGCTACATTACAGGGGGAAAGAAATGGGAGGTAGCAAAAGCCAATGAAATTACTTTAAACATCTGCAAAAAAATTATTTCACAAATCATCTTTGGCAAATAATAAAGTCTGTATTTTACATTTACCTTTTTGTTGAAATGGATCAATACTTATAAGATTTAAGAGATGCATCTTTACATGAGTTAAAATATAAATGAAACAAAGCCAAATTCATAAAGCAAAGCACAAAGCAGCCTGCACATTTTGCTAACAGTTCTAAAATGCAGACCGCCTGCCTGGCTGCCCAGGCTAGTGGTGCTTAGTGGTTAGTGTGCCAGGCTGTGCACCAAAGGGTCGCTGGTTTGATTCAAGGTCAAGGGTACATACCTGGATTGCAGGTTCAATCCCTAGCCCTGGCCAGGATGCATGCAGAAGGCAACCTATAGATGTGTCTGTCTTACATAGATGTTTCTCTCTCTCTCCTTCCCTCATACCCTTTCACTTTCTCTAAAAATCAATGGAAAAAATATCATTGGGTGAAGATTAATGAAAAACTAAAATAAAAATAAAAAAGCAGACTGCCCTCCTTAAAAATGAGGTCTTCAGCTGGGAACCAGAATCTTTCCTTATTCACAGGAGAAACCAGAGCACGCCACATGCTTTTTCAGTACTTCCCCTAAAATTTATGATCATGATTAGGTTCTATTTCTTCTTCCATTATTTCTCAAAGGAAATGCAGCAGCAAATCACTCCCACATTTTAAGTTTTAAATCCACCAACAACTGGGTTCACTGCCAACAAGTACAAATATCTGATTCTTTATTAGTGTACATGTCACTACAATAGACTTAGACTGATAATACAGGAATAAATAAAATAACTACAGTTAATTCAAACAAAGCAAATGAGATTAGAGAGCCCTGATCAAATGAAATATTTTCAACTTTTGGTTGAAAAACCTGTAAGTTACATACATACCTAATAGCACTAGGAATGTCCAATATCAATTATTGGGGGGAATGAGTGATTCACAGTCATAAGAAATTATTTTAATAGTATGTATTTTTCCTTTTATAGACAAACATTTATAAGATACACTGATTTCTACCTCATATAAGAGAGAAAGTAGAAAACTAAAAGTTAACTGCATTTACCTAAACACGGCACTGACTTGCCACAGGTAACCTGCTCCAAAGATACAATTCTGTGGGTAGGCCATGGGGCTGAATGCATGGTTATGTTAACAGTTTTAAAAAGGCATATATTTCCAGAAGTATGTTAAAATCCACAAATATCAGTTCTACAAATAACAAAAATTATCAGCAAGAAAGTTTAGGTTTTAGCATTCCCAAATTTTCTAATGCCTTAAGTGTTTTAGATATATGTTCTTAGATCAGTTCATTTGGTTACAGTTTTAAACTAGCAAACCGTTATCCTAGGAGAAGAGCTAAACTAAACTATAACACTGCACAAACTTCCCAAGGTAACCTGAAAAATCTAAAAAGTGATTCCAATTATTCTAATATTTGAGACACTAAAAGAATCAATGACTTAAGAAACATTTTGAAATACTCAATTTTCCTTTATCATTTCCTCCCCGAACTATTCACATAAATTTAAGATCCAAACTACCTCATTATGTCTTCAAAGTAGGCTTTTCACTAAAGTATTTTGATCAGAAGACATAGCTTTAATGCTTCTCTTATATAATTCTAACCTAAAATCATAACCCTTGGTTTGAGAACATCAAATTCAATTTCATAACAATTAATCGGTAAAACTACAAACAAAAAATAAGTCACAGTGAAAATGTGCAGCAGCCACAGCTACAAGAACGGAAAATAAATTCTATTTTTCCAGAAAGACTCTATGAAAATATAAAGTCCAAAGTGAGTGACAACAGAAGTCCACATATAAATGTTGTTTAAAAATAGAATGCTTTCCAAAGCTTCTCATGAGATGTTAATGTAGAGTCAGAGTCGGAGTTAAGACCTTATAAATCAAGGGTAAGTTACATAGAACTATGCTGACTGACATACCTTCAACAATGTCCAACTGATCTACATAATTTACAGACAGCCACAGGAGTTCTTAATGCCCCGTCACATCATTTCTCAGTCCTGGGTGTGTATGTTTCATAGTTTTGCTACTTGAAGTACCAAGAAGCCTTCGCAGAGGAAGAGTTCCCCTCTTCCCATGATCCCCTACAGAGTAGGTAACAAAATATAAAACTAAACAAGATTTACGTTTGATAACCTAACATATAAAATTACCACCGCAATATTCGTAGTGACCGCTTATAAACATAACAGTCATCATAAAGCCTATAAAGTATATCCTGCTTTATAAAAGAAATGCAGATTGTCTCAAGGTAAAAAATACAGCGCAGGCTGCTAAAAAGCTCTTGGTTGCATTAGGAGGTGCAACGATGAGGAAAACTTCAGAAACCGTGAACGTGTCCCCCAAACTTCAAACATCAGGTAAGCATGAATCGCACGGCAGCGGCAGGATGCTTCTTTAGTGGCTGGCACTATAAAGCTAACCTTAAGAAAGAAAAAAGGCAGAAAGTGTGAGCAACAAATGGTGTAACCAAATCATTGCAAATGGAGACTAGCAATACGCAGTGAGGAAGGTGACCGTCCACTCCATTCTGATAAGATGCCATCTTTAAATATTAAGTTCTTTGCGGGCAGTGGGACTCCCAGATCTGCTTGGGATGACTGGGAGAGCAAACTTGAAAAGCTGGCCTCTGTGTGGATATCCAGTGTTGAAGCACCTTCCTAAAAGATCAAGAAACAAGAGAAAAATTCTGTATTCTACATGTTACCAAACCACTTAGTATAGCTAATGAGGAAAACAGACCTTGATTACCGGAGAAATGTTTATGGAATGGAAAGTACTAATGGAGATGCAAAGACCTACCTCACAAACCCAAAATAATCAATGAGAGGTATTAACATATGCAGAAATGACTACCACAAGTTAGACTATGCTAAGTGCTTTGAAATGAATAGAAATACTAGGCTATGAGACTATGGTAGAAGAAGAGGTTAGTTCTCAGACAATCTCTAAAAACCCTCACGCAGCATTTAGCACCAGAACAGCCCATCCACTCCCAGGGCTCTCACAGGCACATATTCAGCACAGACCTCCCCTGAGAACTCCGGGCTCAAACATGCCCCTGACATTCGCGCTCAGATGCTGCACCACACGTGCCACACTGACCGTGTCCCCTACCCCCCACATCAAGCTACTCAGAAATACGAGAATCTCTCGGATTCCTCCCTTCCTATCACACCCTCAATATTTCCTCTCATTTAACTAATCACCAGGTTCTGTCAATCAACCTCCAACATGGATCCCAAAATAATTTACCTAACTCACCACAGCCCCTGCCAGTTTAGGCCAGTGGCCTCCAAAGTGGGGTACTCACTCCAAAGTGGGGTATGGTACTACGAAAATTTTAAAATCTTATATCTACTTATTGCATCCTTTAAGAATGTCTATTTTTGTGTATATTTTATAATATATGTAATTAATTGGTGTAACAGTATATATGTGTAATAAACAAACCTATATTGTGGATACCTACAAAATTGTGTTTTTGTGGGGTTTTTTTAAATGAGAAAGGCTGCTACTGAAATCTCTCACTTGGGCTATTACAGTAGTCTCCAAACTAATCTTACCTCTATGCTTGCCCATTTTTAATTTATTCTCTAAACAGTAACTAATCTTTAAAGAAATAATGTCATTCTCTGTTTAAGTCTTGAATGCACTCAGCATAAACCACAAATGCTTTAATACATTCTAGAAGGCCCTCCCACCCCTCTTGCCACTGCCCCTCTTTCACGAGGCTTCTGCAACACTGGCCTTCTGTTTTCTTGACACAGGACCATTGTGCCTGCTAAGCTCTGCCTGGAATACTCTTTTCCATCCTTTAGGTTTCAGATTATATAGCATCTCTACCTATTTAAAGTAGGTCTAGCTTTGGAATCCATCATATTTGAAGGAGCCTAACTCCTTCAAAGTACCTACTGAAATCGACGTTTACTTGACTAGTGTCTCGTACAACCCTCTAGGCTCCTCTAGTGTCTTAGAGATCATTGTTTCCCCAGCACTTGGTAAAGGGTCTGGATGGAGTAAACGCAAGTATTTATTGAAAGAATGAATGAAACAAAACTCTAAAATATTAATTTCAAATTATTAGATCAGATATTCTGAACAGAAATATTCCATTCTAGTTTATGTACAAATCAAATCTAGGGTATTCTTTCCTCTGTGTGTTGGGGGGTGGGGAGTAGATGGGGACACAGGACACAAAAGGTCTAGAGCACTGGCTTTCACTACCACACAGACAATGGAGCTCCCTGCAGTTATTAATGGAGCACCAGACTCAAGAGCCAGCACCTTGTGTGATGCACGGCCTGTAACAGACGCTGAACACACTCCTGCATGAAGCACTGGCACAGAACAGAGTTCAGGCTTTAGAGACAGAAGACCTGGCTCATGAGCTCGGTGCAAGTCAGTTTACTTCCTGAATCTCGGTGTCTTCGGGTATAAATTTAAATTAATGCTTATTCCATGTCTACTGCAGTGGAGATTCAAAGCAAACATGGAAGTGTTTTGTATTTAAAGCTCTACACCAATAACATTTGGATCTTCTGGTTTATTACCTGGAATGAGTGAACAAAGTTAAGGACTCGTAGAGAAAGCTTTCTACTGGAATGTAAGAGGTTTTGAAGGCTGAAAGAAAGGGGGGAAAGTTTAGTTGAAATATAATGACAAGAGTTTAATTTTGCTAATTTCAACAGTTTAATTTTACTAATTTCAAAACATTTATATCAGCATATAAATCCTGATTAACCACATTAAAATTTTTTAAAAACCAATTTCAATGGTTCTCATCAATGAAATTGTTGCCTCTTTTAATAATAGGGAGTAACAGTACATAAAAAGACCATTTTGACATAAAACATCATAAATTACCAAAATTAAAATTTATTGTTATAAGGTTTAGCAAATATAAATGTTTACTAAATAACCTTTTTAAGTAAAAATTTATGCACTTAGAGGGATGAAGTCTGACATATTTAACATACATCAACCCACCAAATTAAATATTTTTCAAATATATAAATAGGTAACAATTATAGTGACAATCTTTAAAGCTATAGCATTTCTATTTTATTCATGTCTTATTTTATTTTCAGAGGACAGTCATTAAAAATTACATGTCGCCCTAGCCAGTTTGACTCAGTGGATAGAGCATCAGCCCTGGACCAAAGAGTTCCAGGTTCGAATCTGGTCAAGGGCACATACCTCCCCTGGTCAGAGCATGTGCAGGACACAACCAGTCGATGTGTCACTTTTACATCGGTGTTTCTCTCTGTCTTTCCCCCTCCCTTCCATTCTCTCTAAAAATCAGTAGAAAAATATCCTCAGGTGAGGATTGACCAAAATAAATAAATAAATAAAATTACTTGTCAACTGAGCACTTTTAATCTTCTGATATAAGCTACATTAAGCCAGTTAAATGAATGACTTATTATCCAACTCTGTTTTCCTAAATAAGTAAAACAGATCGGTAGATATCACCTTTCCAAGTTTTCCACTATGACCATCAGATTCAATGATGCTCTTTTCTAACTAACTCAGTCAGTCTCAGAGTCTTTACAATACTACCTCTTAGCAGCTACGACCAGTGGATCAGAGTTGTCATAAGGGAAAACCTACATGTCATCTCTGATAAGTAATAAATGCTCATTTTAGGAAATGTGGAAACTGAAGACAACTTTGAAAGTCAGCCATAATTCCACCACAAGACATAATCACTATTAAGATAACATAACTTGAGTGTTTGTGGAATAAGAGAAATCCACAAGAAAAATTCTCTACAGACATTTACATATTTTAAAAAACCAGGCTCATACTCTCATGAGCATTCTCTGTTTACCACACCCTCACCAAATCTGGGTAACTACATAAATATAATTATAATTAACCAAAACATGTACCTAAAATGTTTGTATGTGCCTAATTTCTGAGGTATAAAAGTTTAATTTTGAAAATATATCAAAACCCTTAAACTAGCAAACTTTATTCAATAAACAAATATACACAGGTAATTGCTATGCTCATGTATAAAATACAAGAAAGATATAGCAAATATTACTGACTTAAAAATCTCATAGATGAAAAGATGGCAATGAAGATAAACCCTTACCTCTCTTTCCTGCAAAGGCCATGGGTAGCAATTTTTCTACAAACTTTCCGGTTTAATTCAGAACTAAACAGTGGAATTCCAAAGCATAGCTCGAGAGGAACCCAATCTGCTTCTGTTGTGGCAACTATAAAAGAACATGTAAACTTATTAGTCATGCATAACTTTATATATTATAACTGACCAGGGTTTCTTAATTGAGGTCCATGGATTTTCATAGATTCCTCTCACACACCAACTGGCTGAGCAGGAGAGAGAACTAGGGGGAGAGGGAAGGAGTGTCAGTGAATCTCTGAAATAGAAAAGAATGTTTTTTGAGGATGTATGTACATGCTTCTGAGGAGAAGGTACTAGTTTTCATGAGTTCAAAGTGGTCTTTTACCCAATTGCAAGATATCTATAAGATGAGAGAATTAACTGAAATATTTAACAAAGGAAATACGAAACTTAAGTCACTATTCGCAGGTCATCTTACCTAATAGACAAATATGTAAATTAACTGTCCCTCGGCTACACTCACCAGCCAATCAGGAGAGTATGCAAATTAACCCAACAAAGATGGCAGTTAATTTGAATATATAGAGGTGAAGCAGCGGAGCGAAGACTGAAGGCTCCGGCCAGAACAAAGGCCTGGGTCCTGGGTGCCGGAGGAAAACTGGTGCCCGCAGCCAGGAGAAGGGAAGGCCTATTGCACGAATCTCTTCATGCTATGGGCCTCTAGTATTTTAATAATATTTTAATATTATTTGACTATTCTAAATATACAAAAATGTTTGCTAAAAAATTCTTATTACAAGGTCCTTTATGGACAAATGACATCCAGATGACTTAACAAAAAAGGTAAGCCCTGGCTGGTATGGCTCAGTGGATAGAGTGTGGACTGGAGGGTCCCAGGTTTGATTTCAGTTAAGGGCACATATCCGAGTTTCAGGCTCAATCCCCAATAGGGGGCAGGCAGGAGGCAGCTGATCAATGATTCTCTCTCATCATTGATGTTTCTATCACTTTCCCCCGCCCTTCCTCTCTGAAATCAATAAAAATATATTTTTTTAAAAGACTGCAAATAATTTTTAAAACCTTACCAGAGTTTTGCTTAGTTGCTAAATCTGTAGTTGCCTCCTCAATAACCATTTCAAACGACTCTGTACTTCCATTTACATCTGAGCCAGAAGCCAAATCAGGTTCACCTTGTAATTTAAGGACAAACACAAATATTAAGATTCTAATAGTTGGTATAAGTTGTCAATAAATCAGTTCTAACATAAAAGTGGATTCAGGCAACAGAAATGGCAATGGAAAACAATGAATAGTCCTTAACCTTAAAACAGTAGTTCTCAACTGGGGGATAATTTTGTCCCCCAAGGGACACTAGGCAATGTTTGAAGACAGGTTTTGTTGTCATGAATGGGAACAGGGATGGCACTGATATTTAAGGGTGCTGGCCATACTACAGTGCACAGAGCAGCCCCACAACAAAGCTCAGAACGTAAATAGTGCTAAGGTTGTAAAAACAAGGATTCAAATGGCAGAAGAGAAGTTTAGACTATCAGTAAGCTCACTACTAAAGTCATTTCTACCCCATGGAAATAAGCAGTCTGATTACATCATTCCTCTTCAAAAGTCTTTTTGACTTCCTTATCTTTCAGCACAGAAGACGCTCCTTAGAGCTCACCTACTTCTCTACTGCACCTAGTTCTCTACTTTCATCTACTTCTGCCGAATAGATCCTTTCTTTTGGCTGCCACAAGCTACTCTATTCCCTGATTCCCTGCCTGAAAGGCTGCTACCTTCCACATAAATAACAATTATCTTTTGTGCAGATAATTCCTCATTATTAAAAATTCAGTCCAAGCTTTCCTTTCCATAAGAGGCCTTCTCTGATAGCTCAGCCGTCCTATTTCAGCACTGCAAGCTAAGGCAGAGCCCTATCCCAGTGTCTTAACACAGCACAGCAGCCTGGTTCACTTGCTTGTCTCCCTTTCTAGGGTATAATTCCTCAGGTCTTAGAAATTTAAATGTCTGCAGCATCTAAGCAGACAGTCTGTAAATGTTTGTGGAATGAATGAAATCAAACACGGCAGCAGTAGCAGACATGCTCTGAAACGACTGCTTAACTCCATAGCCTTCTTCTCTGGAAAATGCTCCTGTGATACTTGGCAGTTAACTGTTGAAAACTGCCTATTACACAGCAATAATAAATATAAAAAACCTGCTATGTCAAAAATCAAAAGTTACCCAAATCCTCTGGCCAAAGGTAAATGGACCACAAATAGATACCTAACTCAAAGGGAGCCAATCCAAGACACTGGATGGCTAGCAATAATTATTTTCTCAGGATTTCAACGTAAGAGGCTCAAGGAGTAGTCAATTGACGATAGACAATTGAACTGAAATGTTTCCTGGAGTCACAGACCAGAGCTGGCACCATGGCAACCACAGCCACATTACAAGCCAGAATTAGGACAGAGGAGAAACAATTAATAAGCATGAAAAGGTAATTGGAAAATAAAATTTTAAATTAAAAAGGAAAAGAGGCCCTAGCGGGTTTGGCTCAGTGGCTACAGTGTCGGCCTGCGGTCCAAAGGGTCCGGGGTTCGATTCTGGTCTAGGGCATGTATCTCGGTTGCAGGCTCCTCCCCGGACCGAGCCCAGGCAGGAGGGCTCAAGCAGGAGGCAACCCATCGATGTAGTCTCTCACATCGATGTTTCTCTCTGTTTTTCCTTCTCTCTTCCACTCTCTCTACAAATCAGAAGAAAAATATCCTTGGGTGAGGATTAAAAAAAGAAGAAGAAGAAAGAAAGAAAAAGAAATCGAAGGAAAACTAGCCATCATCAGTATGCAGGATAGACTGGAGACAGACAGAAAGAGAATGAGGCCGGGAAAGCTAAGCAGACAATGACTGCTTCAAGGACCAGGACTCAGACTAGAGCGGCAGTTACAGAGAATAAAAAGAGAAGGGAAGAAACGGATATGAGAGACTTTTCCAACCATTAATTCACAGAACTTGGAAACAGCTGGACAGTGCAGAAAAGGAGAAGGATGATGGCCTGGGAAACTGAGACAACAGTGCCTTCACAGAAAGAGAAAGGTCAAAAGGGAAGAACTGGAGACATCGTTACAAAGAGACTAAACTTTGAAACCATCACCCCATAAAGGAAGTCAATTTAAAGCCTATAAACATAGATATTACAGTAAAGGGCTAAAACCTGATAAGCTTTCTGTATCTCAACCCCACCCAGGTCATCACTTCTGTAGTTACGCACTTAATATTTCCTCCATTTAAACAACTGATACTTGTCCAAATGATGTCACAGAGTTTTCCTCATACGTCAGTGAAAAAGCATTAAGAGTTAAATAATTAATCAATAAAAAATATATTAAAAAAAATAATTCAACATCCCTACAAAAGTCGCCGTGCTTTTTAAATAATTAGGTTGTAATTAACTCAATACCAAATCATCTTTAATTCAAAACCCAATTATTGGCTAACCTCTCTCATCAGAAGCATCACTGAGTTTTCTGCTTGCAAGTTGGCTCGAAGCATTCAACATGGTGATATAGCCACAAAAATGCTGCAAGTCCACCTTAGTCCTTAATATTTCCAATGCTTTATGAACACCCATATTGACACGAGTAAACTCTAAGAACAAAGAGTTGACATCAAATTATAAGTGAATAGTTTTATAAAATAGTACAGCATGAAAAACTTAAAAATATTTTTATTAAACAATTCTTAGAATTACTTTTATACTTTAATCTATCAAGATTGATTCCAATGAAGAAATATCTGTGAACATAAAAGGATATTATATACATATAACATGTTTATAGCCTTCAGGAGGTATTTGGTATAACAGAAGCAAATAGTCAGTGGTAAATTCTCTAGGCATCTATTTGTGCTTCTATTCTGCCTCAAATACTTGGTGGGCTTCTACCAGGAAATTTATTAAATATACATATTTTTGAAATTAAAGCTAATATACTTGAAATTATGTCCTAATGAATTATTTAAGTTTTAACTCAAGTTCTTACCTGTGAACTTACAAAAGAGAAAGATGTTCTATATCCAAATATGGAGATTTCTTTTTTATAATTCACAATAATCTCCCAAGGCAAGAGAACTACCAATTAGTTCTTGAGATTTCCTACATTTTAATGTCCTGTGGTCACTACCCTGTATCCTCAGGTGAACATTTTCCCCCACAGAATTTATAAAGTACCAGAGGCTTAAGTAGGACAGTTTAGTTGCAGACAAGTACTTATTTCTGAAAAAATGGCTATTTTGAGTCCTCTCTTCCCCACATTTTGTACACACTTACAACAGCCAAAACAGAGCACTTCATTTCAAACATGAGGCTCCCCAAGTCTGGCCATGCGAAAAGGAGACGATATCTATAAAAATCCTCTGCCTTTCCTCGCTTTAGGGGGCAGGGGCAGTGGTGAGCAACATTTTGAAAGAACAGTAAGTTCTTATAGGGGATAACTTAGGTTAAATTACTTGAACCATTCACTGCTCTCTTGAATTCCAAGCAATACGACTCTAAAAATCAGAAAAATAGATTACAGAACAGCAGTTTTACACGGAGCAGGAAACTTAAGTGCTATGTAAATATATGCAAAGTTTTAATCAGATAGTATTTTTCTTCTGAATGTACATATTTTCTTAATATTCAACAGAAAAAAGATATCTTCTCTATTAGACAAAAGGAAGAATGAACTGGCTGTTACAGAACTTTTCTGCATCTTTATCAAATATGAAACTGCACAGCCAAATCCAGGAGCCAACATTAACCAGGGCTTTCCCCTTGGTGCTAACCAGCTAATTTAGCTCAAACTGCAATCCACTCAAATCCTCTCATCAGCAAAAATAAAATTTAAAAGCAAAAAAATTTTATTATAATAAAAATGCTGAGACAAGAAATACATGCAAGTGCTCTATAAACTGTGAAGTAGGTGACAAACGTTTATTAGGACCCATTTCTACAATAACTAAAAAAGCCCCTAAAAGAAAACCAGTGTGTAACATTGGGGGTGACCAACTTTCTAAACATCTTTCTAAGCATAAAATCTTCCCTATGACTTGCTTCAAATAATAAGCAATAAAAAGAAACTGAAAGACTAAACATACAGAAAACCTAGTCTTCCACCTGGGCAGACGCCTATGTATTCTCTTCGTCTCCAAGACAGACTCGTATTCCTCCAAAGGTCCCAAGTTGGTCTTACACTATCGATTCTTTGTGGGAAAAGGCATATGACAGAAAACTACCTTTTGCCTATACTCTTTAAAAACAAAATGGTAAGACCTTAGAACTTCAAAAGTTTAAGCATTCACTTCCTGCTATGTTTTCCACCAAATTGGTGACAGAGATTAGTGATAAAGAAATGAAATAGATACAAATGAGAAGTGAGGTACCTCCTTGTAGTTCTGTCTCATCAAATGGAAATGGTATGTGGACAGTTTCTCCTGTCCCATGGAAGCCATGTCCCTAAACATGAAGACACACAAGTTGAAAGGTGTATGAGAAAACGACATTTCCAACAATAGATATTAAAGCACCAAATAAGACTGTGCCACGTGGTGGTATATTCCATGTTAATACTCCATCAAAGTGTTTTAAACAATTTTCTATTTTTCTCCAGCAAGCAAAGACAATCTAAAGCAGGGGTCCTCAAACTTTTTAAACAGGGGGCGAGTTCACTGTCCCTCAGACTGTTGGAGGGCCGGACTATAGTTTAAAAAAAACTAAGAACAAATTCCTATGCACACTGCACATATCTTATTTTGAAGTAAAAAAACAAAACGGGAACAAATACAATATTTGTATTTGCCTGTGGCCGTAGTTTGAGGACCCCTAATCTAAAGTATATATGAATCTATAAGGTAATGTGTCTCAAATTGAGTGCATGGGCTAAATTTTAAAAAGGAGGCTAATATAACAGGTAACTCAGGTGTCAGCCAAGAGGAGACTGAAGGAGATCAAGTGTTGGTCCCTAAAGACCACACATTATATAATTTCATGTATATGAAATGCCAGGAATAGGCTCTAGAGCAGCCATTCTCAACCTGTGGGTCGCGACCCCTTTGGGGGTCAAACGACCCTTTCACAGGGGTCGCCTAAGACCATCGGAAAACACATATATAATTACATATTGTTTACAGTAGCAAAATTACAGTTATGGCCCTGCTGGTTTGGCTCAGTTGATAGAGTGTCGGCCTGCCGACTGAAGGGTCCCGGGTTCGATTCCAGTCAAGGATCAGATATTGACATTACACTTCATAACAGTAGCAAAATTACAGTTATGAAGTAGGAACAAAAATAATTTTATGGTTGGGGGTCACCACAACATGAGGAACTGTATTAAAGGGTCGCGGCATTAGGAAGGTTGAAAACCACTGCTCTAGAGAGAGGAAGTAGATTAGTAGTGTTTAGGGTGTGGGGGCTGGGAGAATAGGGGAGTGAGAACTAAAGGTGCAGGTTTTTGAGACGATTTAAATGTTCTAAAACTGAATATGGTGGCCTTGGCTGGTGTGGCTCAGTGAGTTGAGTGTTGTCCCATGAACAGAGAGGTCGCCCATTCAATTTCTGGTCAGGGCACATGCCAGGGTTTCGGGCTTGATCCCCAGTAGGGGGTGTGCAGGGGCAGCTGATCAATGTTTTTCTCTCCCTCTCCCTTCCTCTCTCTCTAAAAATCAATAAAAATTATTAATAAAATAAAATGGAGTATGGTGATGGCTGCAGATATGTGTGGCTACAGTAGTCTGCCTTATCCATGGGGGATACATTCCAAGACCACTAGTGGATACCTGAAATCAAGGATGGTATTGAACTCTACATAGATTATGGTTTTTTTCCTATTTATACATACATACCTACGATAGAGTTTAATTTATAAATTAGGCCCAGTAAGAGACTAACAATAATAACTAGTAATAAAATAGATTACAACAATATATTGTAATAAAAGTTACGTGAATGTTCTCTCTCTCCCCCCTCTCTCTGATAACCAAGTCAGCTACTAAGTGGCTGTAGGCAGGGAACATACACAAGTGTAGATATGCTGGACAAAGGGATGATGCACTCCCCATGAGGGATGGAGCAGGACCACTCGAGATTTCATCACACTGCTCAGAATGGCATGCAATTTAAATCTATGAATTATTTTATTTCTGGAATTTCCCATTTAATATTTTCAGACCATGGCAGACCCCGGGTAATTGAAGCCACAGAAAGTGGAACCACGCAAAAGGAGAACTAATGTATACTGAAAAAAAACAATGAACTGTACAATTTAAATTGTTGAATTGTATGCTATATGAATTATATCTTCATAAAGCTATTCCTAAAAGAAAAAAATACAGCCACAAGGGTAACAAAAGGTAAAGCTAGAATTCAAAGCTGAGTCTAACTTCAAAGTCCATGTTGCACTGCTGGCCAAAGGCCAGGACTGAAACCTAGATCTGATTCCTTATGTTTCAGCTTCACAAATTTCAAATTACTGACATCGGATTGCAATTCAGCAGAAAGATAGACAAATTACAATCTTTAAAAGAAAAATCCAAAATGGATTGATTCAAATAAAGTAACTGTACCTGAATCAAAACCGCCGAATGTGTTAAAGCATCATTCAACATTGTGAGCACATTTGATGTAGGAACTACCCCAGGATCATGACCCCAAGATGTTATTAGTAATCGATCATAACCCTATGGGAAATAAATGAATAAGATAAAATGGCGCTTAGAAATATGGACAAAAAATTAAGAAACTAATCTATAATGCCACTTACTAATTCCTAATATATAACTATTCTAATATATAACTATATAATAGAGATATTAAGACATTATTAATATCTTCCCCCAACACAATTAAAACAAACAAATCTCACACGACATACCTGGAAAATATCTGGCAGTTTTCGAAGTCTTGTACCTTTGGACAGCAAAAGAGATGGTGGTCCCTGCCCAGTGACATGGTAAATGTACAGTTTAAACCAGACAGAACTGACTTCCGGGATAGCTGGTCCAATATGCTGTAACAAAAAAGCAGGTAGGGTAAAGCTGTAATACTTAGCCAAAAAAGCCAAATTTCCTAAGTAACCAAGTATACTCATATTAAAAGCTAATTCCTCATATAAATGTTAATTGCTATTATCCTTATGAAAATAACTTTTAAATTCTCTGTTCAAATAGTTTCTCTTTTGTGCTGGAACTGAGAAAGCACATCTCATCACTGCAGTTAAAGGATGGACTTTGAAGGACCACCAAGGTCTGAATCTGGGCTTCATCCCCTCAGCCATATCACCTCTAACATTACTTAACGCTCTCTATTCCCTCATTTTGCTCTTTTGTAAGGTAGCAATAAAACATCTACCTCATAGGGACATTGGAGGGTTGTTTAAAAAGTTGAAAATAGTACCTGGTATACAGTAAGCTTTACATAAAAATGTTTGTCATTATGATTATTAATCACATGCAATTTCTCCCAAAAGGGACTGTCCTCCCATTCATTTACAGTTCATGAACTATTATGTCTAGAGGTTGCATTACAGAATAGGAGGGAGTGTGGAGTGGAGTGGTACTGGAGGTAGCACACAAAGAATTATAAAAAAGGTTGGTGAATGCAAACCTATAACCACTCCAGTTGAATAGAGGACATATGTGGGGGGAGGGTGTGCTCACTGGGCAGCTAGATCAGCACAGGCAACAAAATCACCCTGTAAAAGAATCCCTTCCTTTCTTCTACACCATCAAACCTCGCACAGCTAGGAAACCAGGCAGGATGTAACACTGAAAAAGAGTAACACAATGCCCACACTTTGAAAATGGTACAGACCACAATGCCCTTGCTAAGTATACAAATCCACAGAACTGATTTATTTTTTAAAAGTAAAAGCTGGAAGTCACAAGTAAATTTTAAAGATAACCAAAGTTCTACTTCCTTTCCAGTACAATTGTTTCTTTTCCATTTAGTCAGAATCATAACCCCATTT
Source organism: Myotis davidii (assembly GCF_000327345.1). Lineage (NCBI taxonomy): Eukaryota > Metazoa > Chordata > Mammalia > Chiroptera > Vespertilionidae > Myotis > Myotis davidii. Next base: position 7,470,939 of record NW_006293700.1, on the reverse strand, counting down.
CTAAAGCATTTCATTTTTCCTATTTAAATTTATCTTATTCCTCAAGGCAATACAGACTCCCCTCTCACAGCCTCCAAAAATATTCTCTTTAAAAGACTGCATTCAAGAAGAAAACATTAATCTGCTGTGTTGCAAGTCACCAGATGATACATAAATGAAATGTACCGATTATACCTCACAAATTGAACATAACATCTTACAACAGCATAAAATACAAAACTGCTTTCTGAGTCAGCAATTTGAATCTGGTATCTGCAAACTGAGAACTAACCCTGTAAGACTGTTAAACCTCTTCTTCAAGTCACCACGAGTACGAATGAAGTGACAGCACCGGCCTGCTGCCAAGTGGGTCTTTACCTGAGGGGTGCAGCTGCTGATAGGCCGAATTTCATTGGTGAGAGGAGCCATGGAAACAAGTAGTGTATAATTTTTGTTTAGAACTCTGCTGCAAGTTGCAGGGTCCAAACCAAGAAGGCTTTCACAGCGTAAGAGATCCAGAGGAAAACCTGAATTGTGACCAAGCACACAGAGAATGAAAGACTGACAATATGAAACAAAAATGTCCAAGACAAAATACTGATTACCTACCTTTATGAACCAGCGGTCTAGGCACACATATCTAAGTGCAGAACTCCTGTTCCTAAACTAAATTCAGAACTCGGCTGAGATGCTGTTTGTAGAGATCGGGAATTGGGGGAGGGAAAGACACAGCTTTCCTGTGGTACTCGGGCTTTCATCGTGTCATTGCCCGGGGTGGCTGGGGATGGAGAGGAAGGATGGCAAAGCAGGCACTTTTTAAAAAGTAAAAGGTGGCCTGAAAAAACACCAGTAGACAGTTATCTTTGAACCAGGAGTAAAGACTATTAGCTTTAAATCTTAAAAGTGTCTTCTTAGTGGTCCCTTAGGACATTTGGAACTTTTAATATTCTATCTTTAAAGAAAAAAAAAGGGACTATTTTCTCAAAATATAGGAATGTCATAAAAGATTTTAAAAATAGGTTATGGATTTGAAAAAATGAGTGAAATTAAATGTTCCAGTGGTGCTAAGAATTCACGAAGTCCTAAGATGCAACTCCTGTGAATGTCCAAGGACTTGAGCCAAATGCTCTTACATTGGTGCTCAAGCCATTCCACCTTTTAAAAACACACCTTCCTGGGTGCCATTCCACAACGCAGAACCTACTGAATCAGAATCTGAAATCCTGATACCATCAGTTCAACTCTGGTGGGGAACACTCCCTGCCTATCACAAAACTGAGCGTGCACCCTAAGACAACAGCCACCGGCAGTTCGCCAATACATTAAAATTGCCACCACTTTCTCTTTCTCTTTAAAAAGGGGTTCTGTTCCCAGTCTATTTTTTAAAGTAAAGTACTTTAGGAAATAAACATTCCAGCAGCATTTGAATAAGAAACTCCTATTTATTGTTTTTAATGCAATGGAATCTTTCATTCTTGAAATTTTATGCTTCATAATATATTTAACTCAATTTTGCATCTGTCCACCCCTCAGAACCCATGCCTGTTCCAAATTCCACTCAGCTACTTAAACAAATTGACACTCCAACCCTGTTTGTAGGTACTCATCAGATTTAAATACTACAAATGTCAGCTGCACATAAGAGAGAAGAAATAGAATAAGAAACAGTTGACAAGCAAAGAAATTCATATGACAAGCCTCTAGCTATAAGTTCATTATACTTACAAAAATGTATTAAGTAAATGATGATTGAATAACTGGGCATGACCTATTTAATTTCTTAGACAGAACTTCCATAGGATCATGTCTTCAAAATCAAGTATAAAACTCATACCGTAATTGGGCTGGTCTGGCTGTGCTGTTTGTGCAACTAGATCTTTATTGTGACGAAGAAATAGTATCGTGTTTCTCAGAGTAAGTGCATGGTCAAAATATCTCTGTGCTTCTCCTTCACCAGTGCTCTGAACCTAAACCAAGAGAAAATAAAAGTTCCAACAAATATCATTCTTATACCATCCGTTCTAATATATCCTATATAAAAGGCTAATATACAAATCGACCGAACAGCAGAACAACGGATCGCTATGATGCACACTGACCACCAGGGGGCAGACGCTCAATGCAGGAGCTTCCCCCTGATGGTCAGTGCACTCCCACAGGGGAAGCACCGCTCAGCCAGAAGCCCTGAGCCAGGCTCACGGCTGGCAAGCGCAGTGGTGGTGCTAGGAGCCTCTCCT
>NW_006293700.1:7465911-7467475 GCF_000327345.1 Myotis davidii | reverse complement strand
AGGAGGACAGTGGGGGAGGGGTAAAGTCAGAGGGTGGGGTGGGAACAGGGTGGAAGGGAGCTATGGGGGGGAAAAGAGGAACTATAATAATCTGAACAATAAAGATTTAATTTAAAAAAATGAAGGGAATAAAAGACATTATTAAAAATTATTAAATAAAAATTTTTCCCAGACAATACTGAAACAAATATTAACCTCAATCTCTACTAATTTTCCATTTGACAACATCTTTCAAGAGAACAGAATTACCCCAACAAGTAAAACTAACAACTTTAGCAAGCTAATAATGCTAAATCATAGCATTATATAAATTGTATGTCCCACGTATGATTCAAATAGGGTACTTAAAAACCTCTAAGATATACATTTGGCTTCATCCAGGAAAGTACTCCAATCCACAGTCACCAATTGTGCCTCTAATTCTCATCACCCTCTTCACAATTTTGTATCACTCGTTACAAGGGACAATAGGTATGTGACTCAACATAGCTGTTCATCATTGCTGAAAATACAACTTAAATTCATTCAACAAGGATTTACTGAGTCCCTCTTATGTGCTATGTGCTATGACCTGTCTAGGATGTGAGAATAGAGTGCTGAACAAAGCCCTTGCCTTGACTGGGCTTACATTTCAATGCATGTTCATCAAAAATTCTCTAAACAGCCCATTTAATACACAGCGTTCATCACTAAAGCACAAAAGGTACCACAATTACTAGTCAAGAAACAGATCAGGTACACAAACTTTTTGCATTAAGAGCAGAAGACAGAATAAAATATCCAGGGCATGAAAACAGAAGAGCAATCAAGATTTAGAGCTCAGGGAAATCAGTGCTGTCCTCATAGGAAAAAAGGTGGTTAAGAGCAAATGCAGGGTAGGGCTAAAGTAGGTTTACAGTTGTGAGTACATGAAACACAGAGCTTATTCTTATATTCTTATTTATTAATTACTAGAGGCCTGGTGCAGAATATTCATGCACTCAGGGGGGCGGGTACCTCAGCCTGGCCTGTGTCCTCTCACAATCTGGGAGCCCTTGGGGGATGTCCGACTGCCAACTTAGGTAGGGAGCGGGCCTAGGCCAGCAGTCGGACATCCTTAGCACTGCCACAGAGACGGGAGAGGCTCCCACCACTGCCGCTGTGCTCACCAGCCATGAGCCTGGCTTCTGGCTAAGTGGCGATACTCCTGTGGGAGCACACTGACCACCAGGGGGCAGCTCCTGCATTGAGCGTCCACCATCTGACAGTCAGTTCGTGTCATAGCAACCAGTCAATCCACCGTCGGGATGAAACCGGCTCTCCGATATCCCCTGAGGAGTCCCAGATTGTGAGAGGGCGCAGGCCAGGCCACGAGACCCCACCAGTGCACAATTGGGGCCATGGAGGGATGCAAGAGGTTGGCCAGCTGGGGAGGGATCGCCAGAGGGCTCCAGGGCATGTCCGGCCTATCTCACTCAGTCCCGATTGGCCAGACCCTAGCATCAGGCTAACCTACCAGTCAGAGCATCTGCCCCCTGGTGGTCAGTGCACGTCATATCGAGCGGTTGAGGGGTCGACTGTCTGC
>NW_006293700.1:7450661-7464848 GCF_000327345.1 Myotis davidii | reverse complement strand
TGTTTAGCTTCTATGTTTGTTACATCGTTGCTTGCAGGTCAGAGGCCTGCAGGGGCAGGCGGGGAACGTTGGAGTCCTCCGTCACTGAAGCAAGCAAGCCTGTTAGTTTCAAGCTGCCTGGCTGCCGGATGCCATCTTGGCTGGCAGTTAATTTGCATATCGCCCTGATTAACCAATGGGAAGGGTAGCGGTCATACGCCAATTACCATGTTTCTCTTTTATTAGGATTGTATTATTTGCTACATAAACAACTGTAAACCTACTTTTGCCTCACCCTGTATGGCATGATACCCAGAAACATTATTCCAAATTTAAAATAGGTGGGAAAAAACTTCAAATGAAATTGTTTAAGAGATTTTAGAGAGTCCCACATACATACATACATACATACATACATAAAGGCTATTTTAGAAAAATGCAGTGTAAAAAACTACACCAGACTAAGATTTCTATACCTTATTTCTCCTTTATGTCAAATTATGCTGTTAAGTGAGATAGACAAATCATTTTTAAAATCACAAAATGTATTCATCTACTCAATATGTTTAAATCTCAATGACTACCACAGTGTTCAGGTGGGAAATGAGGTAGGAACAAGCAAGAATATACCAAAAATCTACATAAATCAATAACAAGCAAAAACATGTTCCAAATGCCCTGAGAGCCCATAGTCAGCAATCTAGACTTACCTTTTCCAGTTCTATAAGAAAGCTGTCCAGAGACTCATCTGAGAGTTTGCCAACTTCGAACATGGTGACTGCATGGCTTTTCAAGTTCTGCAATAAAGCAAAAACAAAAACACTAAAATGTATTTCACTGCCTTATACAAGTCACTCAAGTTCTAGTTTTCCCATTTTATGCTGCGCATAGCATCTAATATTTATACTAGAGGCCCGATGCATGAAAATTCATGCACTGGGGGGGGGGGGGGGTCCCTCAGCCCGGCCTGCCCCCTCTCACAGTTTGGGAGCCCTCAGGGGCAGGAGGCAACCCAGCAATCAGGGGAAGGCAACGCCCCCATCACATCTCTGCTGCTGCCACTGCCGGCAGCACAAGCCTCGGCCAGCCCTGGTTACCTGCACCTCAGGCCTGCCCTGGGAGGCTGGACTCCGTCTTCGCGGCCCAGGCCGGAGCCGCCTTTGTGGTTCCAGCTCACCTTCAGTCTTCACTCCGCCGCTTGGAGCCTACATATGCAAATTAAGTACTATCTTTATTGGCGGTTAATTTGCATATCGTGCTTATTAGCCCATGGGAGGCATAGCAAAGATACGGTCAATTACTCTGTTTGTCTATTATTAGATAGGACTAGAGGCCCAATGCACGAAATTCATGCAAGAGTAGGCCTTCCTTCCCCTGGCTGCTGGCACCAACTTCCCTCTGGAACCCGGGAGCCGGTTTCCCTCTAGCCATCAGCAGGCACCCAGGTCCCGGGATTCCCTCTGGCCACTGGCAGGCATCTGGGCTTCCCTCACATCCCGGACTTCGTCCGGAAGGTTGCCCAGAAGGACATCTGGTCTAATTAGCATATTACATTTTTATTACTATAGAAGATTATGCTTTCCAATATATTTAAACTTGAGGTAAGAGTCTGATTCTTCTAATTACACACGTAACCATCACTAAAAAGTTACTAAGGAATATAAAACAAAGGCAGTTATGTTTTCAAGAATAAATCTAGTACTTATAAAAAAGACAGAGCGTTGAATTATTTTATATCTAATCTTGAAACATTTTTATATTTGAACAAGAATTTGACTTACTGGTGAAAGATTTCCCATCATCAAAAAGGCAGTGAGAGTTGAGTCAAACAGAAATGCAATACGCTTTGTATATCCTGTAGACAAACTTAAACTGCTTACACTGGCTGTGTCAGCTGGGGAAAAAATTGTAATTTAAGATTAAGTAAATGAAAAGTATACTTTGCTTATCATTTGGAATAAGAATGTATTTCATTTTGCCTTTATTTAATAATTAGAAAGTACATAATTAAGTATAAGCAATATTGTCAACCTAAGAGGTCCCGGTACTATCTCCAACATAACCAAAAAAACAAACAAAAAAACCCCCACGTATTTTAAAGGCACTCACTTTTGTAGTCAATTTCTTGAAAAGCAATAATGAACCAAGACTTGATAACTGCCAGATGAATAAGACCAACTAGCCTAACCTCTTCAGACAAGTCACTGGGGGAGAATTGGGAGACCATGCTGTGCTGCCCTGCCCCTGGACATAAAACCAGGTGCAACCTCCTCACTCATCCCCCATGCTTTGCCTCCCTTTGTGGAAGCGCGTGCGATGGCCTCCCCTCACTCACCAGCAAGTATCATCTTCTCCCTGAGGCTTCCAGAACCTCTGTAGGCAGTAAGAGGGCTCTCTTCTGCTCCCACAAGCACTACAACACTTCTCACATTGTGATTTCTGTGGTTGCACTGCCTTCTCTCTTCCTAGACTTAATTATTAGAAGGAAGGTACTACATTTTTGTCTATTTTATACCCTAAAGACCTAGATCAGTGCCCAACATATTGTTAAGTACTCAAAGATGGCATCTTGAATGAGTGAAATCTAGAACAAAACTATAAAATAGGTGTAGAGAGTCCACTCTGTGGGTGTATGTGCTGACACACACTGTATCTGTAGAGAGACTCCAAATTAAACTGAGGGACTGCTGACCTGGATCCTCCTGACTGTTTGTATCGGTGTCAGTAGCCGACGACGCTTCCTGTACAGGACTCCTGCTTTCCCCACCGTCCCAGGACAGCAGCATCCTCTGCGGATCTAACGTACTCCTATTGATGAAGAAATCATTCGCTTTTAAAAATCATAGGATGATATAAAGTAGCTAATGAAGGCAGTACTTAAATTATAAACACCTATCTAAATCCAGTCATTTCCAAGTCTGAAATTGAGATGTAGCCCCAAAATGCTGTGCCTCATAGAACAAGGGTTCTGAACCAAGACCCATGGACAGGCTTCAGGGAATTCAAGAAGCCATTAAAATTATATGTGAAATATTGTATATGCTTTTTTCCTGGGGAGATTCTTAATTTTCTTCAGATTCTAAAAACAATTCATCACACACACACAAGATTTTTTAAAAAGACTACTAATATATAGGGTTCACCTCAAATGACAGAGTGAACAGGTAAAATTTTAGTGTGTAAGACTATACGTTTTTTTCCAAATAAAAATTCTAATATCTCATACTAAATAAATGAATTACTTTAATCTGTTTATAGATGGAACATTTCTCCACGATGAATGAAGTTGATCCAAATTTATTACTTGTCCCTTCTTATGGGCAAAGCCCAATCGGCAATACATTGAAACAGCATTCTGAAAGAAATAGGAAATGAGCATTTAAAATAAACCAGATATCAGAGCCTCTGTAGACAAAATAGTATCACAGACTATACCTATAGTGATCCTCAAGCATTTTCACCCACAGGTAAAAAAAAGCAATTTTCAGTAGGCCTGTTTGTCCCCATGACTTCACATGTGTCAGAGAGGGAAGGCATCCAATTTTCTGGCCTGGCCCTCCCTAAATCTATCCCCAGTATCGGAGCTGTTGCTTTAATTATCTCATCACAAGACACCGATCAGCCTGCTTCCTGCTCAGCAAAGAGTGTGGGTGCGCCCTCCTTTTCACTCCATGGGGGCCCTTATCTTGCTCTTTTCTATCTTGTGAGCACGTCCTCTGCACACGTCCTCCGACAGCTAAAAAGAATCTCACTGCCTGTTTCTTGGTAGCTTGTCAAGATAAATATATACATATATGCCTAAGCAACCGTTACGACCGAACGACCGGTCGCTATGATGCGCACTGACCACTAGGGGAGCAGACGCTCAAAGCAGGAGCTGACCCCCTGGTGGTCAGTGTGCTCCCACAGCCAACCTCCCACAGCCAGCCAACCTCCCATGGTCCTTCCCCCGGGCCAGCCGGCCCCGATTAGCCCCAATCGCCAGCCAAGCTGAGGGACCCCACTCGTGCATGAACTCATGCACTGGGCCTCTAGTATATGATAAAATCCATTCAGTATTTACACTGTAAGTAAAAAGAGTATAAAAATTATATACCTTCACCAGGGATAAGTCTATCTCAAGGACATTTGCAAGCTGGAAAATAAAATAAAAAATTGTTTTACATTGTTAGAATTATCAGCATATTACATGGTTGCAATAGACACTTTAACTATAATCAGCAACATTTTAAATTATGAACATCTGGAAGACTGAATAAATTTTGCAATCAGAACTTTCTCCTTTCCATATCTCTAAAATGGTTAGAGTAGTATGAATTCAGGTAATGACCTTAACAATTTAAGATACCTTCCTCTTTAATTTTATCTAATTTAAAATAAGAAATTTCCATGAGCAATAGTCTACAATGAGAAATAGTCTACAATCCTTTTATTATACAGTCATGCAATACTTAAAGACAGGTACATTCTAAGAAATTCGACATTAGACATTTTCATTTTGGGGGAACATCAGAGTGTACTTACACCAACCTAGATGATATAGCCCCTACTGTGATTGTGTGTGCCGTACTTTCGCACTGCTGGCCGTGCAGTGGGTGTGTTCACACTGGCATCACCACAAACACGTGAGTAATTGAGTAACTGTAGTTCAGGCCCTACAGCTGGCTTTTCTGTTTGTAATTAAGTGCCTGGTTTAAGTTTTGAGTGCAGAGCCGTCCATTCCAAAGAAGGCTATCTGGAATAAACACATTGCCAGGCCCTGGACTAGATAAAGAGCCGCGCCACCTCCTACCTGCCCACTCCTCCAGGCTCCTGTGTTTTAGCTCTTGATTTCCATAACTGATCATTTGGGCTACTTTTTTTTTCTGCCCAACCTCCCCACCCATCCTACCAACCAACAGGTGCCTTGTACATTCCAGTGCCTAAAAGTAAGAAACTTGTTTTCTTCAAAGTCTGCTAATGGATATTGCTGAAGGGCATTCTGCAAAATTGTAACAAGAACCACAAGGGTAGGTCCAGCGGTAACACTGGTTTAGAAAGGGGAAAGACTGTGGAAAGTGCACAAGTCTAGCTGATAACATTACTATCCACAGACGGAAACCAGCACAAAAACAGTTCATTGTGCTATGTGCATGTCACTAGGCCATAGAAAATGTCTCAGCTCCATGATAATCTTATGCAGCCACTGTCATATATGTGGTCCCTCTCTCATGTTGTTACCCGGAGCAAGACTGTAAAGTCCTATAAAAAGTTATTTACCAAATTTTATATATGCAGAAAATAACTTAAGAATAGTGACTAAAGCATAGTAACAGTCCATGATCTACCCATGAACAAGTTTTTAAAACATTTTGACTGTATCATTAAATAATTTTACCTACTTTACACAAACTTATAATCTTGAGGTTAAATTCTTTCACAAGACGCTGGTACACTCACCTCTGCAACATTAGTATGCTCATCTATTGAAACAAATATCTTATAGAGCAGAGTTTCAAAATAATCACCTTGCACTCGATTCATTACAAAACCTTCAAGAGGAGGAACTAAAATAAACAAAATAGACTTCTCTCAGTTATTTCATAAAACAAGAATGTGCAATTCAAATAGCTATTCAAAAAGAGAAACTTCTCACTTAAAAGACTAAATTCAGCTTTTGATTTACTTTACCCACTCAATACCAAGACTCCTAAAGTTAAGGCCATGTACAACCCTGTCTACACACAGGACTGATGGTAGAGCATAAATCCTACAGACAGTAACTGATCCCCATGGACCTCTCAGCACTAGAGGCAGAGGAAGTGCTCGAGGACATGGGCTTGGTAGCAAGGCCAGGGAACTGGGGCTGCTTCAGAATGGGAAGGCAGCAGAGGGGACTGAGCTAAGGCAGAAAAGCAAAGGACTGGCTTACTAGGCTACCCAAAAAAACAGATGGATTGAAAGTATTGGCTCTCTGCCTTTCTCCCATCATCCCCACTCCATCCAGAGAAGAGGGAAACACATCTATGTGACTGCCACCCACTTTTACCAGCCATCACTGGTGTAATTTCCTCTTTGGGGCTCTCTATTCTGTATCCTCTCAGTGGGAAGAAAGTCAAGACCTTGCACAGCCCAATCCTGGCTCTCCACACTCACTAGTTGCCTCTCTTTGGTCCAGATGCTCTAATCCAATTTAGCAGAGCACTCTGCCCAGGCGATAACAGGCACCGTGCTTCCCTTTGCCCCGTGGGCACATTTCCCTTGAAAATTTTGTGAGAAAGCAGAAGTGCTTAGACCATAGCAAAATTAGGGTCTCTCTGTGTCCCCTGACCCTAACACCATATAAATTATTCCAAACAGAGAAAAATCAGACAAAATTCAAGGGGCCCAAATGAAGACACGTGAAGAACCACAATGTACATTTCAGGAGGGGTTGTTCACGTCAGATCTGGAACACATTATCTTCTAAGTTAGTGCTACCCATGGTTCCAGTCATCCAAGTACTTTTAAGGATCAAAGGTTTCTTTATAGAAATATTTTAGAATTCCCATAGTTGATATAATTAGTTTTTTACTACATTACCATTTGTGTAACAATTAGTAATAACAAATATTCATTGAACACTTACTTAGTGCCAGACAACTGCCAGATACTTTACATATACAATTTCACTCAATCCTTTTAACCTCATGAATTGTTCAATACTATACCCCTATTTTAGAGATGAGAAAACCACAGTACTGGGAGGTTAGAAATATACATATAGGCAAAAAGAATGAGGGCATTCTATATGATAAGATATAGAATAGTTTCCAAGATATATTGCTTTTTAAAAAAGTATGAGCTAGAATACACAATCTGTATAAAAATAAAACCACACACACAAAAAGACATATACATATATGCTATGTGCTTAGTATACTTTTGGAAGAATATACAAAAATTTAACAGTGGTTGCTAACTGGGGTGGGAAGCAGATGTTTTTATACCTTTTGTAAATTTAGAATTTTATATCATAATTATTGCCTACTCAAAAAATATTAATAAAAATAAATATTTTTTAAAAGCACCTAGGAATAGCCAAGTAAGTTATAAAGAAAAGACAGAACGAAGGCCTGGCTATAACTAATATTAAAGATTACTCTAAGTCGTCGTAATGAAAATAATATGGCCTAAGAATAAAAACAAGTAAGTGAAGAATAAAGGATATGATAATTAATCCAATATAGAGGGAAATTTAATATATGACAAATTATACTTCTATTCAGTGATAATGAGTTATTGAAAAAACATGCTAGCATTTATCCAAATGCTATGGGTTATCCAAGTGAAGAAAATTTAAGTTGGGCCCTTATTTCACATCACGTAGGAAAAAAGTCCAAGATTACAGTTTTAAAAATATATAACAAAGGTTTTTAAGAACTTTTAGGCTGTTTATATAACCTAGAAGAACTCTATCTAAGCACAATAGAAATCTAAAAGCTCTAAAAGGAAAGGGTAGACATAAAATGTACAAGTATAAAATGTGATGATGGAATAAATAGATTTTATTTAGCAACAGACCCTTTCGTAATTATTCTCGTCAAAGTATTTCTCTCCCCACATTTATTTGTTCCACCATTCACAGTACTTGTTTTTTTGTTGAAACATAGCTGGACTGCTTCCTTTGAAATCACTGTCAGGTGTCTTTTGTGCTGAATTTGATGACTTCCATGTTATCAAACTGCTTTCCTTTCATGGGTTATTCCAATTTGGGGAACAGCCAGAGGTAACATGGTGACAGCAGTTATAATACCATGGGTCTTGTCTGTACCACCAAAACTTGCCAGATACTGTGTGAGCCATGGCAAGAACATGACACTGTAATAGAGAAGCCATCCATTCAGCCCTTCTCTGATGCTCCCTTCAAAACTTAAAGATAACCTGAGCCAATATAATATTTAAACTATCAAAATGGACTGAAATGAACCAATCAAAGACCAATCTCTTTAGGTGGATCTCAGATGACTCAGTCAGTTTATCAAATGAGAGTAGGGACCAGAGTAAAGCTTTCGTACTTTCCAATGGTGACAGGAAGCCACTATCACCTGTCTTCCAGAAATTAATTCCTTGTCAAAATCTTTCAAATTTTAAAACTAGTATTTGATTTGTTATAGCACCCACTATACAAACCAGAATTAGTATTTCATTGAGTTTTTTAGCTGTCTCCCAAGCTTAAAATAGAATTCATGTCTATACAAATGCATTATTAAAGAATCATAACACATGCTAACACAAATGAAGATCAGGACACACTAGTGCATGATAACCAGGCAAGATTCAACACTGAAAGACAGAGAGGAAAAAAAAAAGATTCAACACTGATATGAGAAAGTATTTTCTTAGAAGCTCTATCACCAGTCAATTGTTAATAGTGAGGCCATTCTCTGGAATTTTTTTGACACTTTATAACTGATCACACAAATATTAAATACCTTAGAATAATAAAAGATAACACAACAAGAATGCTAGAATACATGCTTGTAACATATAACAAGTATTCCTACAAATCAGTAAGAAATCTAACCTATAGGAAAAGAGCTCCATCCTGTGTTCAAAAATGTTAACCACATCACTATTGTAGCAAAACACTGGAAATAATCTAAATAACCAGCAATATGGGAATGATTTAATGAATTGATATACCCCATAAGTGTAAAATGAAATACACAAGGGCCTCATTGATTTAACTTGGGTAAAGTAGAAAGTGAGAAGATGAAGATAAAAAATATGGTAGTGACATGAAATATAAGGCACAGATAAGTGGAAATGGAGAATACACAATTCTATGATATTACTGTATATAAAAGCTGTAATGCACCAAGCAAGGACTAAAATGTGACATAAATTTATAAAAACAATACTCTGATTTAGTATTGTGAGAAATTTATCTTAGGTTTCTATTACTTTAATATAGTATGTACACAAAATACTATAAAAATAAAAATAAGGAATACAGAGTAATGAGAAAAAAGAGTTTCTTTGCAAAATTGTAACATCAAAGATCCTAGAATGATCTGTCTAACTCAATAGAGTAATAATTCTGTGCCCAGAGCGATTAAAAAAAATGGAAAAATATTAGCATATGCTTACCTGCTATACAACTGTCATCGGATATTGGTACATCCAGATAAATAAATCCTTTGTTATATAAACCTATAGAAGCAAAAGCACCTTCTTTTAGATGGAATACTAAACATTTAAAAAAACAACTGATTCTTAATTTGCTGTAGTAAAGATTCATACAAGTGAATGCCATGTGAAAAAGTAAACTGAAGAATTATAGTTTTCAAATCTCAGCTTCCCTCATATGCTCAGAACTAAAAATTTTTCTATGATCCATTTGTATAAATTTCTAGTGGATGTGACTAATTATAGCCACAGTGGAAAACAATGGACTATGGTCGCATTTCACACAATAACATGCCTTTAGGAAATATTACTATTTTTATCTAATTAATAAGTAATTGCTATTAATTGTTGAAGCCTTAAAACACGTTTTTATGTTGACAAAAGACCATTTCTACTAACCACTTACTATGTACTACATTGTAATCTAGTGATCCAGAGAGCTGAGGGCCTGCATCGATGATCTTATCAATAGCGCATTTCTCAGGCAAAGTGCATATCTAAGAAAAGCAAAATATTTTCAATTAAGTTCTGTCCAAATTAACTAGTCCATGTCTCCTCAAATCTATTCATGTTTAAACCAATGATTAGATGCCATTTGTTGAATGAACAACACTTTTTTTTTCATTTATCACTTCAGAACTCTAACAAAAAAGGTTAGCTCATAACCATCAATTGAGGTGCCAAAAGATGCTACCAACAGAACTCAGAAAACAAAGTAACTATAAATAACAATATTTGCTGGTAAGCAATAAATGTTCACTAATAAATACCAGTATTTACTGACCTTCTTTGAATTGGAATCTGATTCATCTGTGATTCTGAACCTCTCAAAAATAAAGTTGATTCAAACTCCACATGATTATGCTGAGTAAGAAGTTCACTATCTTATGACATACAGCTCTGTTAGGAAATACTTATACTAAAACAAAATTTCTAAGCCTTCCACTCATTTGATTTATCTGTCCTCTGGGGTAAAATGAAATGCAAACAAACAAAAAATCCACGTGCTCACTTACATTTCTTCAGCCACACAGAATATGACCGACCTTGTCTCTGGGCCCTTGTCCGTCACCCCACCTCTTTCCTGTACAGCGTCTCTTCTAAAATCCACAGGCTCATATCAAATGTGGTCTGACCACTGACAGCACCACTTCCCTTCACCTTGATACTACTCCCCTATCAAAGCACCTACCACTTCACACAGTAATTAGCACAGTAATTAAGAACACAGGCTCCATAGCAAACTGGGTGAAAATCCTGGACCTTTATTACCACTATGACTTGAGCCATCTCTTCAATTCTCTGTTCACATTCCTCATGTGATACGGGGTACAAATCACACATACCTCTGGGTTGCTCTGAGCAACAAATTAGACAACATAAAAGCACTGGAATAGTGCCAGGCACATCTAAGCACAGAGCAAGTGCTCAAAAGTGTTAGCCAAAAAGACTGTCGGTAGCTGCAGCATCACATCAATTTACCTGAAACTGCTATTGAATTAAAATTCCCATATTGCACATGAACCAAGTCAAGTCTCCCTCATTATTAAAGAGTATCGTGGGAACCTACCAATATTCTAGTCTAATAAGGTCATTTAAATTTATTTTCTTCAAGAAAACAAAATAGTGTTACTTTTTAAAAATTAGAGAACTACAATGAAAAATAGTCTTAAAAATAAAAAATAACTTATAAGATTACCTTTATGTCGTCTTCTGTGATATATCCAGCCTGCACCACCCACCAAGCCTCTATAGCAATTTCTACAGGCTTTACTGGCAGAAGATCACGAGCTGTTTTCCTTCTGAAAAATTTCTGCAATAGTACAGTTTGCAATTGGTCTAAATTTACTACTTTCTTTTTCATCAATCCTATCTGAAGACTGTTTCTAACAGGATAATACCTTTTTAAATTCTCATTTCTAAGAATCTGTTATTCTAGATACACTGAATGTAGAAAATAATCTCAAATTATTTTACAATAAATTACTTGAAAAGACTAATCATTAAATCTGGATCTAAATCCAGACTAAAATGAAGCCCAGGATGTGAAAATGCATTTGAAAAAGTGTACTCACTTCACCCACTAAGTGAACCCTGGGAGTAGAATGAGCAAGAAAAAAGACCAACAGAACAAAATTAATTTTAAAAATAGCCCAGCCGTGTGGGTCAGTGGTTTAGTGTCAACCTATGAACGGGGAAGTCACAGTTTGATTCCCCTGTCAAGGCACATGTCCGGGTTGTGGGCAGGAGGCAGCTGATCAATGCTTCTCTCTCATCACTGATGTTTCTCTCTTTCTCTCTTTCTCTTTCTTTCTCTCTCTCTCTCTCTCTCTCTCTCTCTCCCCCTCCCTCCCTTCTCTCCCTCCTCCTCCCTTCCTCTCTGAAATCAATAAAAATATTTTAAAAAATTAACTATATGTTCTATGCCTTCAATTGTTTTAATTAAATAATCATTTAAGTGATAGCCTAGAGAATACTAATTTTTTGTACAGTTTCTGTATAAAGCATACTTTACTTGATCAGATAAATTACAATTCATTATTTCTAACACTTGAAAAATTAATCAGACTGTGATCAGGAGGACAAGAAATGAAAGAGCAAGGGAAATGACTAACTTACTTTTGACGATCTACACTGATTCATCAGGTCGATGTACTGGTTTCTTCCTATGCCAAGAAGCCTTAGACCTGGAAGGAAGAGTCTGTCCTGTAAAGACTTTCAATACATCATGACATGTCAGGACACTCTGTCTTTTAGGGAATAAACCCTTGGCTTTTGTTCATCTTTTGATTATTGGTTGGCAATATCAAATTAAAAGGAATTCTTCAAACAGAATATAAAAGAAAATGAAACTAAGAGAGAGGAATTCACTATTGACAATGCTAAATGAGAAAATTTTTTAAAAGCAGAAGTCCTCCCTATTTCAGGAAGTCAAAGTGTACTTCTCAGCAAAAGTTTCTTCTTATACAACAGAACTATGTCCCATTTCAAATATACACTCATTAAAATAAGCATAATAAAACACCAGCAAATTGTTAGTTATAACTGTGTATCATGCTGTAAAAATATTATATACACCTTTTTTTTCTCTTCATCTGAGACACAACACAGCCCAAGTATCAGGAAGAACTTCATTCTCTAGAAAATTATGGACTAGTTCCATTTTTTTTATTTTAACACTCCAAAATATTCTTCTGAGACATTTAGACTAAATCTTACACTTGACTTGTATCAACAATGATGCTTGCGGTTCTCATCTTTCAAGTGTTTCACACATTACAATTCTGACACAATAGCATACACACACAAGGACACACTAAACATTACTGCCTTCAGCATGATTAAATACTTACAGTCGGCAGCAGTAAAATTGGGCAGGGAATCATAACTTTTCTCACTGTTCATAATATCCTTTTCAAAGAAAAAAAAAAGAAAAAATTTTAAATGCAAAATGTCCATAGATAAAAACATGTGTCTAAACACATAGTTCTATAGCAATAAGAGGAACAATAACTATTACATGAAGCACTGAGATCAGAGTTTGGATACCTAAAGCATGTGTGCCACACAGTGGGACTTATCACCTGGCCTCCCCACCTAATACCTGAAGATCAGGCTGTCGGGTCCGGGTTCCTTCAGCTCTCTATGAATCCCACACAGTTGCCCTGTCACTTCTGCCCTGTGGAAGCTAAGCAAGGAGTACCTCTAGGAGAGCTCAGGATGCCAACCTCGCCACACTTCACACCTGATCCTAGACTCCTACCCTGAGAAAAGGCTATGCAATGTGTCACAGCTCCATCAACACACATCTAAGACATGTACTGTCAGCCAAGTGTTTGACCACACAGTCATCTCTGCTCCTAGAAGTCCCAATCAGCTGCAGAGTTAAACTGAGGATCCAGCTTCTTCCAACTCCCATCTGCTTTTTAAACCAACTGTTTACTGTGGAGATAACACCCATTTTCAACCCAAAAGCTATACCCAATGGTGTAAGAACAGAAACCAGACAGCAGCAAGCACATGGGCATAACTGAAAGCTGGTAAGTGGGACAAAACTTCCCTCTATATCTCCCCCAAACCTGTGGACAACACCAGAAATATAGTCAGAGAAACAACAACAATTCTACTCACTAATTAGCAGCCACCTCCATTATGCTACTCTGGTTCTCAGGAAAGGGATTGACAGAAACCTAGGCTGTCAGGCCTCAAGATTTACTTTGTATTTCCTTCAAAATAAGGACACAGGAGATAGGGGACTGTAGAAGTGCCCATGAGTAAGGAGCATAAGGACATAAGCAAAGGGAGCAAACCTCACTGTTACTATAGGTGCCCAACTCCTTTAGTTCTAGGCTTCTCTCTGTTTTGAAAGTGGCTAATGAACACAAAACAGTAGCACTCAAATATAATCAAACAGCAAATGAATACTAGATAAATGCTGCCAGTCTTTACAAAAAGCTCAGTGTATATAGCTGGTATTTACAGTTATTCAACAGAGGCCTAAAAACTGCCTTTGGAAAAAGGCTAACAGTTTAATTCTGCAGCTAATAATCTGAAGTTAAGAATTACAAAAAGTTTAGCAGTCTGACACATGTATTATATAACACCAGATCTATATCATGATTTATTGTTGCTATAGGTAGTAAACAGCTAAATACGTTAAGTTTCTCTGAGCTTAATGTTCAATCTGTCACCCACATTTTTAACCTTAGTCATGCATTAAATGAAATAAATGTTATACAAATTCTGCTAACAAAAATGGCTGATTAATGTTATCTATCTATCCTATCTAATAAAAGAGAAACATGGTAATTGGCGTACGACCGCTACCCTTCCCATTGGCTAATCAGCGAGATATGCAAATTAACTGTCAGCCAAGATGGCTGCCGGCAGCCAGGCAGCTTGAAACTAACATGAGGCTTGCTTGCTTCAGTGATGGAGGAAACCAATGTTCCCCGCCTGCCTTGCCTCTGAGCCAGCAGTTTGAAACATTTTAACAAATATAGAAGCTAAAAAAAAACCCCGAAACCAGCTTTCCGCAAGCTGGGATCTCAGAGACGG
>NW_006293700.1:7442754-7449737 GCF_000327345.1 Myotis davidii | reverse complement strand
CCCCCCCCCCCCCCCCACGGGCCCTGCTCTGTGTGTGACGGGGTAGAGCCATACCCTCCCCATCGGCCCTGCCCTGAGTGTGACAGGGTGTAGCACCCCAACCCCCTGATGGGCCCTGCCGTGTGCGTGACCGGGGGCTGCACCTAGGGAGTGGGCCTGCCCTCTGCCATCCGGGAGCAGGCCTAAGCCAGCAGGGCGTTATCTCCCGAGGGGTCCCAGACTGCGAGAGGGCACAGGCTGGGCTGAGGGACCCTCCGTTCCCCCCGAGTGCACAAATTTTTGTGCACCGGGCCTCTAGTATATATATAAAAGGCTAATATGCAAAGTGTCCCCACAGTTCAACCAGGAGACTGTGAGTTCTATTGCTTGCTATGATGTGCGCTGACCACCAGGGGCAGCACAAAATGAAGGAAGGCCCTGGCCGGCAGCTGGAGAAGGGAGGAACCAGCCAGCAGCCAGAAGGCCCAATCAGCCCTGGTTGCCAGCCAAGTCTAGGGGCCCTACCCATGCACAAATTTCAGGTACTGGGCCTCTAGTAATAGCATAAAAAAGAAGAGCCCTAGCTGGTTTGGCTCAGTGAATAGAGTGTCGGCTTGTGAACTGAAGGGGCTTGGGTTTGATTCCAGTCAAGAGCACATGCCAGGGTTGCAGGCTCAGTCCCCAGTGGTGGGCATGCAGGAGGCTAAAAACATTTTTTTTAAAGTGCGCCTGGGGCCCTAGCCAGTTTGGCTCAGCAGATAGAGCATCAGCCTGCGGTCCAAAGGTGGGGTGCAGAAGGCAGCCTATCTATGATTCTCTCTCATCACTGATGCTTCTATCTCTCTCTCCCTCTCCCTTCCTCTTTTAATCAATAAAAAAATATATATTTTGAAAAAAAAAAGAATAAAAATAGGTACTGTGAAAATATTGATAATGACAACTACAGTGGAACCTCGATTCTTGAACTTAATCAGTTCTAGAAGGCTGTCTGAGATGCAATTTGTTCAAAAACTGAATCATTTTTTCCCATGAGAAATGTAAATTGAATTAATTTATTCCAGACCCCCAAATGATTCCACTTTAACTTTGCTATTATACACTACATGTCTAATGTACTGTTTAATTTATAAACAAACACTTTTCTTAAAGTTATCCTTTCAGCACTCCTTTCAGGGTGTTTTTCTGGAGGTCAGTATGCAGCATCTTCACTTTTTCACATATCACTGCTCTGAAATGCTGTCACCAGCTAACTGCTTTTTATTTATCCAAATCAACAACAGTTTCTCTACCTCTTCAATTGCCTGTGATCATTGTTTGTTTCACACCATTAGCAACATTAGCACTCTTGATGGTCTGTTTATGTTTTAAAATCGTGCTAATTGTCCATTCAGTCAGCAACAAAAAACACAAAAATATTCACAGCACAATTTCCTGAGATATTGGTGATAAACTGACTCATACTGGCCCATTCTCTCCTTTGTTTGAGGCCTGAGAGATGTTTTTTGTCACGCTGAAACACCATGAAAGGTTTGTCACATCCAAAATTAAAGTTTGTTCGTTCAACCAAGACATTTTTTCTGTGAACAACTTGGTCACAACTTGGCCAAGAACTGAACTATTTGAGATGGGAGACTTCCGAGACCTGAGGTTTGACTGTACTTGTACAAGTGTGGCTAAAACAGTTAACTTGTAACCATCAGACCTTTTTACAGTATAAACTCAGAAACAATGTCCAATGTTGCAAGAGCTACAGAGCTGGTCATCTGCAAAGTATGCCTGACATGTGGTCCCATCCCATTCCTAATGGTTCAGGTACACAGTACACTCACCTCCATAATCCCAGTATAATATGAAAATGGTGTTATCCTCAGGCCCTTTACCATAATATCTGATAAATGGTAAGGGTACAGCATGAGATGGTCTCGGCTGTACTTTAGTAGTTCCTCATAGTATCTGCGTTCATCTTTCTTGACATGTTTAACTGAGGAAAAGAAGGAAATTCTCCAGTTTTTTCACGTCTTATACTTACATACAATTACAAATGCAATGAGAAATACTTTACAACTCAATATTAATTAAAAAGAAAAGTATATAACTTGGAAGAAAATAAATAAAATAAACTAAGTTGGAACAAAGAAACATTATACCACAAGAAATATATAAGTACTATGTATAATATATGTTAGGTAAATGTATACTAGGACAGATAGAGACAGACAAGACAAATATCAAATCAAAAAGTAAAGAAAGTAAGCATGGAATGTCTCCCAAAAAAGGTATAAAACATAATCTATAATTCATTCAAACCCTTACTATGCCACTTTACAAGATAGCCAAACCGAATGATAGTTTTCTATAAAATGAAGTCTATTTTGAAAAATTATTTGTTGGTTTTTGTGATTTAAATGTAAAAAGACATCTGACTTTCATGAAATAAGTTTAAAAAGAAAATCTCTCTCTGAAATACTATATTTAAAATGAGAAGAGCACCTGGGAGGGAAGACTAGCAGGACAATAGATTAAACTAATCGAAGTAACCTGACAAATAAAAACATGAAACTAACTGTGTTTAAAAAGTACTCCAATTATTATAGAGTTTTCATTAAAGTTATAGTATTTGGAATGCTTATGGAGACAAAAACAAACTCAAAGTAAAAAATTATTAAGAACTAATATACTTCTTTTCTGGCATGTTTTCTTACCTAAAGTAAAAAGAGGGCATTTGAATCAAGACTAACATTCTATAGGTAAAACAAACGTATTAACAATACTCTAAAAAATAAATTTCATCAGATTTAGGAAGAAAAATCTACTTGCTAATGCAAATTGTTAGGTGGGATGGGTCAGCATAGTTTCTTAAAGTCTGCACATGGAATAATTTCAGTACTATAAAATATGTATTGAAAATATAGGATTTATGAAATGATAATTCAGCAACAGTCAATTCCATCTCAATGTAAAAATATCTCTACTTACCTAAGTTATTTCTGTATCGTAACTGATTGCGGATGCTGTACAAGACAACCTGCTTTTCATATTCCCTCTGTGAATTTCCAAGACTCTAAAAAAAAGTTCAAATAGATTTAAAATAGCTTCTAAACTATAGTACTTTTTCCCCATAAGATTTCAAAACAATGTCCCCTAACTTTATTCTGAAATCTAAACTTTCCAGAACAAAATAGAGAAGAATTTCCTAGATATTATATTACTGTACTAAATTTCTGCTATGCTTTTACAGCAAAATTTTAATGTGTTTATTTCCAGTCTGCTATTCTAAAAGGACTTACTGAAATTATCTGAAGTATTTAACATAAAATAAAGGAGCAATTTGAGAGCATAGTTTCACTTAACAAAGCACTAAGTTCTACTTACAAAGATTTCCTTTCCTGACTCTCCCAATTTAGCACTGTTGGGTAAATGGATGGATGGTTTCTTGCACCTACATTTATTTAAATTTAAGAATGGCCACTGACAACAGATTCTGGTCTGATAGTTATTTTTAGCTGAGGAATATGATTATTAAGATTTCTGGAGAATGTACTTTCAAATATACCTTTAAATTTAAGATTACTTCTTTAAAACATCACCTTCTTATGGTCTCATTAGAAAACATTTAGAAACTTTTAGAATCCCAATATACTATTGGAATTATCAAAAAACTCTTTCCAGCTGTGCACATAATGTTTTTAGCTCAAAGTTGGGTTCTCATGAAAGCAAAGAATACGTTTGCCTGATTATAATCAAATTATATTCAATGTGTAACCATAAACTTAATATGTGACTGCTATCCCTCTTCTAATTACTAGGTATAATCCTTCCGATGTGCTATAAAGTAAAATTGGACATCTTAGGAAACTAGCAACAGAAAGATCAGAGGGTTGAGTGATTACACTTCCTACTCACAGGTTTTTAAAAGCCCAGGTAAATGTCCATAAACATACTTTCACTTAAGGCAATCTTCATAAAACAGATGAAACTCACATCTACATAAACTGGCAAATAATTGGAACTCATTAGAGGATAGTATCTCAAGGAAAAAAAAGGTGATGTGAGAAAACTAAAAATCTTTCTTCCTGCAACTAGATTATTTATCACAGCTTAAACCACAACTCACACTACCATCGGAATGTATGTGCTGATAATGTAACTCCAGAAGAAAAAGTGTAACTCAAGCCACTCATACAAAATATAAGGGTCCATTATTTATAAGCTAATTAGAAAGTGCAGTATCTATTAAACATCTAAGTCTCTGCACTAGGCTTTAATGACTGGTCCTGATCAATTCACTGGTGTGCACACACATACCCGAGAACTACATTAACAGTTGATTTACTCTTCACTACCCACTACATAAAATATGACTGCTTTGTTCACAAAGATTCTTTAGCTTGTCTCCCACTCCTACCCCAAATTTCCCATCATTCACATTTTAGAACACTGTTGCCACTGCAGGAGGCAACTAAAGAAAGCTCATTTTACTCTCAGACAGCGCTGACCCTGCAGAAGTACTGACCAGGTCTAACAAATGGAGTTGGGCTGCATATAGAAGGACCTCTAACAGATGAAGGGGCAACAGAGGCACTGGCCGTAAAAAACCACCATCAGATGTTCCTATAAACCCCAACCTCAATGTGCAACTCAAAAAAAAAATACATATTTTTTTAATTGACCCTTTTGGGATTATACAGAACCTCCTCATAAGATTTAAAATAAAATAACTATGAATTGTTCTGAACAATGAATACAAGATACTCATAAACTACTTATAAAATCCTGAAATAATGGCCCTTTCCACAACTTTTTATGTTTTTTTAAGTCTAGTATGACCCATAACCCATAAAAATATTTCATCTCATCCATATAAAAGCAAGTTTTAAAACAATAGTTTGAAATAAAAAAATTTTAACAATCTGAATCCTTTCCCCCAGCTTTCAGAACCGGAAAATGAGTCATTTCCCAATTAAACTTATCAGAAGTTGCTGGAAACTTTATCAAAGTACTTAGTATCTCTCTAATGCCAAATCCAAATCCTTTCCACAAGGAAGATCCTCTACTTGTAAATTGCCTGAGCTTTAACTTAGCTCCTGGGGCAAGATCTCAGGCTGATGCCATCATTCATTCACTCCAAAAAATTATACTAAAATCTATGTGATAGGTGCTCAAAATACCAAAGCAAAACAAGTACTGTAACAAGAAAATACACTGTAGCGGGCTAAGTGCCATCGGAGTGTAGAAATACAAGGCCGAGGTGCATTATCTGAGGGTCAACTGACCCAGATTGAAGAGGTCAGCGACCCCTTCCTGGAGGAGTTAGTATCTGAGATTCACGAAGAAGCCACACGTACGCCACACGTACATCTACACTACAGGAGACGGGTGGTGAGCGAACTGGGGTGGTGTTTAGAAAGCTCACCCCAGTGTAGTGTGAAGAATGGATGGGAGGGTCCCATTCTCAGGGCAAGATACAGAGATAAGAGAGCAGATGAGCCACCCTGGTGGAGCCTAGCCCAGCAACAGTGGAAAGACCACGGCGTGCCCTGTGCAGAGGGGCTTTGCAATTCCGTCTACCAGTGCAAACTTATCCTAAGCTAAACAGCTATTCTTTTACGTGCTCTTACCCCAACAAATTGCTTTAAATTTAATATCACATTTGTACCTAATTTTAACAGTGTTCTGAAATTACTTTTAATAGTCATGCCTAAGGTTTAGAAATGTTTTTACTAATTAAGGCCAGTTCCTCATGCTGGACACAATCTTCCATTATGCTACATTTATGTTTGTGAAAGGAAGAGTAGAGGGGGAAAAGGAAACAACGGAAAGGATTGTTGGTTCTTCGGATCGATCCTCTACAGATATGCCACAGAACCCTAGAGACCAAGCGTGTCCACCAGAGCCTTCATTCACACTCAGCGAGAGGGACTTACTCCCTCGGATGCAGACCTCTCTTTCCAGGTCCAGCTAAGCACTCCACGGGCAGCCACGGACAACCAAGCATTCCGAGTTCCTTCAATTTATCCTTCCACTTCCCTGCTTTCTTGAAATCCCGGAGTGAAAGTATGTTCTCCCACGTGATGCATCGCCAGACCTTAAATTATTCATTTCCTAGAACTAAGTCTCCAAGCCGGGAGAACAATAACCTTGACACCATCACCACCACGCTCCCCAATTTTCCAAGGCGACTGCCCAGCACCGAGGGGAGCAGAACTCCACTCCCCACCCAGCGGAAGGTCAACCTCTGACCAGAGAAACAGTGGCTCGTCTGCAGCTCCTACCACACGACCTTCATACGGTGTTCCACCACCTGCCATGTTCTATGCTTATTCATCTGCGATCTTTTTTTACTAAAATGTCAGCTCCATGAAGGCAGGGTCTGTCTGGAACAAGGCATAGCACGCAGTAGGTGTTCAATAAATGCATGAAACGACGGAGTAAAAATCAACCTCAAGCATTTGAGACTTGACTCTCAAAACCTCTCTTGCTGAAACGTCTTATAAACCCATCTTGTCATGCGGATAAAGTTAAAAAAAAAAAAAAGGACAAAGTCCCTTCAAAACCCGGCTCTGCTTTTCCAGCCTCACCTGCTCCCAAGCCCAGGCGCACAGACAACCCCCGCTCCAAGCAGGTCCCTGGACCTGCGTCTCCAGACACGCTTTCGCGCGCCCGAGCCTTTGGACAGGACTTGCCCTCTGCCTGGAAACCTTCATTCCCGCTTTCACTCGCCCTCTAGGGCCCAGTTTGAATGCCCCCCGGGGTACAGCCTCGCGACACTCCCTGGGCAACAGCTCCCTCCCTCCTCTGAGAAGGTGTGTATATGACAACACGGGTGGGTCAGAGCTGCTGTCACCTGCAACGCTCTCGTTGGTTTCCCGCCCCGGCCCCGCGCCCTTAAGTTCTGGGGTCAGCTTCCCATCTGTTCCGCGGGCGCCTCGCCCACTGCCCGGGGCAGTGGAGGCTCCAAGCAAAAGCGCCGGGTGAGCCCAAAGCGCAGTCCCAGCCCACAGCTT
>NW_006293700.1:7430476-7442529 GCF_000327345.1 Myotis davidii | reverse complement strand
GGAAACCTTGGCAGCTTCAAGTTTCTTCCTAGTTTCGCCCGCCGGAAATGGCTCTGGGTGTGCGTCACTTCCGCCCGCTGGCGCGAGGCCGAAGGGGCGGGGCTCCGGGCTGGCCTCTGGCCCCGCCCTCTGCACTCCGGGGCGGGGCTACGAGGTGATGTCCAGAGGTACCCAGGTACCTGCGCCCCCTGCCCACGCCTTTCGTCTCCCGCGACTAAAGGGCGCTTGGGTTGGCACTGCCATTGTTGGGTGACCCACTTGCCCCCAAATGCGAACCCAGGGGGCCCAAGAGCCGCGATTACAAGAGCCAATGGCTGGTTTCAAATAGTGCGAGAGCACTGAGCCCCCAGAGGGCTTCTCCTTAGCCAACCCCAGGCCTGTGCCTCTGGCACCACCGCCTTAGGAGTGTCTAAGTCAGAGCTTCCCCCACATTGAGTGAGAAGCTGGGAAGTAGCAGAGCAAAGGTCTGGTGACCTTTCGTCCCTCCCAGGTAGTAGCTGAATCTTGTGGAAGAGAAACTTTGGGTTCTGCTTTAAACAAAGATCCAAATTCCTACAACGTAGAGAGATTCAGGGAGCTGAGAATTTAAACAAGCTGGTGCCAATAAGCGAGGGAGGCAGAAAGGGAACCCAGGAGATAAAGACCCTTGCAGGCAGCCCCTTGGTCACTGCTTTCTTCTGCTCTCTTCATACAAATGCCTCCAGAGTCACTTGTTAAAGGCAGAAACCCAGCCTATTTAGTTTCAGCTCTAGAGAGATGCTTGGGAACAATTTCTTCCAGAATTTGTTACACTGGCTTAGCAAACCCATGACCATTGTTACTGGCAGCAACTAGAGACAAGCTCAGTATTTTTGCAACTATTTTTCAGTTTTAAACAATGTTGTTTTTTATACACCGACACTTGTATACTCAGGAATTTTTAAAAGATACCTAGCCCATATCTCAGCAGCTGACCAGTCTAACTCATAGCAAGAACCCCATTGTTTCTGATGAGTTGAAACAAATGTGGTCCACACTCCCCTTGCATAAGTGTATTGATCTGAGGTTATCCTATATAATAAAAGGCTAATAAGTAAATCGACCAAACGGTGGAACAACCAAACAACCGGTCACTATGATGTGTGCTATCCACCAGGGGGTGCGCAGAACATGGCGAGTGTTGGCAGCAGGCAGCAGAGCAGGGGGATATGGTGGACATCAGCCTCGGTGGGATGGTGGAGCAGGTGAGTGGGGGCACCAGACCAAGGCAGGGTGCCAGTCGCTGTCATTGGGGCGAGCCTCTGGTGGTTACTGAAAATTCTTTGCTCCTGCACACTGTAGTCCCACCTGCCTCTTGCACCCACTGCCGGCGCCAGCCCCAATTGCTTTGCGCCGTCAGTGGGTACAAGCGGGGTCAGCGCCATCAGGGCATGGGAGCGGCGGCATTGGGAGTGGGGCTGCCAGCAGACAGGGGACCGGAGGTATGGAGGGAGGGGCCAGGCAGGGGCACAGAGAATGGGTTGAGACCCACCCTTGTCCCCAAGGCAGCCTCGCAGCCCACAGTTCCTTTCAAGGTGCACGAATTCATGCACTGGGCCCCTAGTCCAACTATAAGAGCCCACAACTAAGTGCTTTGAATCCTGTGTTTACAGACTTTCGTCATCATAGCTAAAGTTAAAAGAACTCTGACCATGAGACATTTATTCAACAAATATTGATTACCTGTCTGCTATATATAAAGCCCTTGACTTGCAATAGATTGTTGTTCCTCACAACCGTAGGAGGAATAGCGCTATTCCGATTCTGATTTAACGGAGGAAGAAACAGGCTTGGCAGGGCTGCCTGACTTGCTGGAGAGATCACACAGGTGGTAGTGACGGAGCCAAACCAAAACCCAAAGCTGCCTGATGCCAGAGCCATCCTTTCAATTCCTCGAGTCAGGCTCTCCCTGAACTGTCCTGCCTCTTGGTCCAGTTCAGTTAAAGTCAACAACACAAATCACCCTCAAAGATCATTTTTAATGCTTCTAAGTATAGAACCCATATTCTTCCCAAGTCTAACTTTGATTTAATGCAATGTAAGTAACAACAAAAATTAAAGTCGACATCATTTTTAAACCCCTATTGAACAACGATTTTTAGCTAATTATAATAGTTAAACAGACAACCACCTGTTACATTCATCTTTTTTATCAACAAATATTGAAGATAGTGTGGACACATCAAGAACTACAAAAGGAGATGGGACATGGTGGAGATGAACTCCCGCTGAATCCATAAGACACAGACCTTTGAAAATTGGGCCAGGAAAAGAAAAGACTCTGACTTAGTAGTTACAACAGAAAGAATGAAAATTAAAAAGGCTCTAATCTAATAAGTGGCTGAGAGAGGCAGAATTGGAAGGAGGGAATGGTAATGGGTCAAAGTTAGGTGTGGGAAGAATCCAAGTGGCAAGCCCCTCAGGGTATAATCTGGTGACAGAGTTTGGCTTATGAGAATCAGGGTGCTGATTACAGTACTGAGCTGCCTCATTTCCCCCAAGGTGACCTGTCTTTGAGAGTTTGGGAAACAGAGCAATTCAGAGAGACAACAGGTCAACCTACAGGGTTCAAAGGCCCCTCTGCTGGGAGGTTCAGGACAGGACTGCTCCCTCCAACAGCGGGGAGCACAAACAACTGCTCACTGGTAAACAGTAATGACCCTCCCTTTAGGTCCGGACTCAGGCCCGGCTATTTCTGCTTCATTAGCCCTTTCCTTTTCAAATTCCAGAGCGGTCAGACACTGCAGAGTGCGAGCAGCCCTTTCCCAGAAGCTGCCATGCAAATGAGCCTGTGGGTGAACCATGTGTTCAGAAATTCAAGGGCAATGAAATTCAATCTTATCTGACTTTACCCACGGAGACTAAGGAAAATTACCCAAATGGCTTGGGCAAGCTGCCCCTCGGACAGACTACCGAGCTGTTTCATTCCTGAAATTCCAACAAAAATCGTGAGCAGAAACAACCTGAATACAGGGAGCTTTCTGGTGATCTAATTTCACAGCCTCCAGAACATCGCTTTGTGTGTATATAGAACAGTGATGGCGAACCTATGTCACCTCTGACACGCGAACTCATTTTTTTGGTTGATTTTTCTTTGTTAAATGGCATTTAAATATATAAAATAAATATCAGAAATATACGTCTTTATTTTACTATGGTTGCAAATATCAAAAAATTTCTATATGTGACACGGCACCAGAGTTAAGTTAGGGTTTTTCAAAATGCGGACACGCCGAGCTCAAATGGTTCGCCATCACTGATATAGAATAACGACCCCCAAAGATGTCCATGTCTCAATGCCTCTGCCCTGAGACTACGTTCCCTCACATGGCAAACGGACCGTTTCCTCTGTGATGAAGCTAAGGATTTTAAGATGGGGAGATTAGCCTAGATTATCTGAGTGGGTTCAGTGTACCCACTGGGTCCTTACGAAAGGGAGGCTGGAGGGTCAGAGTCAGAGATGGAGCTGTGACGATGATGCAGAGCTCAGAGTGACTTTGGGCCACGAGGCAAGGTATGGGGGCAGTTTCCTGGAGCTGGAAAAAGAAAGAGATTTGCCCCCAGGGCCTCACAGAGGGTCACGGCTCTGCCAACTCATTTTGGATTTCTGATCTCCAGAACGCCAGGGTAATAAATGTGGGTCATTGTGAGTCACTAGATTTGCAGCACTTTGTTACAGCAGCCATAGGACATTAATATACTTCCCCAACAATAAATTACTCCAATGCCCCAACAGCTGATGCATTACATTTCATAATTAAATCATTATAATTTAAATGTAAATCCCCGTAGGAGGAATAATGGCTTTTTAGCCTTATCGTGTGCATTTTTTGTTTGCTGGTCTTGTGGGGTATTTTTTTTTTTTGAGGGGGTGGGTATATATGAACTATCGCATCCTTTTCTCAAAGTTTGAAAGAGGATGAATTCAGGATTAAATGAGGCCAGAGAAGTACCTGTAGGGGAGGCAATGATGACTAGAGAAAAGAAAGGGAGGGGAGGAAGCCACTGGAAACATTTTCTATTTCACCAGTTTGCCTGGGCTTGACCTTGGGTTTCCCATATGCGTTGCTCTCTCTCATGAACCAATTCACTGCCTCCTGATGCCCAACACCATGGTTCCCACCTGATGGCTTTTGCCCTGACTGTTCCTTTGGCCTTTTTTTTTTTTAAAAAAAAAATGTTTTCATTGATTTTTAGATACAGAGAAGAAGGAAGAGAAAGACACAGAAAGAAAAACATCCATTGGTTGCCTCCTGCTCGAGTCCTGACCGGGACCTTTTGGTGCATGGACCAGGCTCAACTAACAGAGGCATACTGGCCAGGATGCTGTTTCTTTGACCTTGAATGCAAGCTTTTCCCTTAGACCTTTGCATAGCAGGCTTCCGTTATTCCACCAATTGTCCTTTAGCATGGCCTTCTCCAACTACTTTGCCCAGCCCACCCACTTCTCCTCCTCCTCCTCTAACACACTACCTTTGTCTATTTCCTTTGTTGCAAGGAGTCACTTTCTGACATTATCCTATCTGGTTTCTTATTTGTGGTCTGTCTCCCCAGCAAGAATATAATCTCTGAGTAGGAAGGAACTTGTCTGTCTCGTTCATCGGTCTATCTCCAGTATTTAGAATCTTGCCTTGCACACAGATAGATACCACAGAATGTATTGAATGAGTGAACTAGTTACATGACACCTGAGCTCTGAAATGTCACCTTCTCAGTTCTGTTCCCTGACCACTTTATTCAACATTGTAGCACAGCTCCAGTCCTCCTCAGCTGCTTACCCTGCATAATTTTTCTTTTTTTAAAATATATTTTATTGATTTTTTTTACAGAGAGGAAGGGAGAGAGATAGAGTTAGAAACACTGATGAGAAACATCTATTAGCTGCCTCCTGCACATCTCCTACTGGGGATGTGCCCGCAACCCAGGAACATGCCCTTGACCGGAATCGAACCTGGGACCTTTCAGTCCGCAGGCCGACTCTCTATCCACTGAGCCAAACCAGTTTTGGCCATAATTTTTCTTCATAGCACTTATTACCATCTTATGTGTTTGATAATTTACATCATTTTTAGAATTATTTATCTCTCCCGTTAGACTGAAAGTGCCCTGAGGTAGGGGTTTTTGTCTGTTTTGTTCTCTGCTGTGTCCTTAGGCTTAGAACAAGACATAGTAGTCACTCAATAAATATTGAATGAATGTGAATGAATGAATGAATGAATGAATGAATAGAGGGGGCAGAGGGGGCAGAAATCTCATAAAAATCCAGACTTGGGAGTTCTCTTGAAAATGTGGAAAACCCCACAGCATCAGACCCCTTTCCCAGAGACTGGAGCTGAGATGGGCCGTCTGGCTAAGATGGAACAGGGACCTTCTCAGGGGCCACATTCTCCGTGACTCTCGCCACCTCTGGATGGACTCTGTCTGCTGTGAAAACCGTCCTGCTTGCTCTGGGTTTATTTTGGGGCAGAGAAGTATTTCTGTGCCCCTATCTCTGTTCCACCAATTGTCACTTAGCGTGGAAATGAAAGGCAATGAAAGCCAGACTAAAAGGCCCAGCCAGCCATCCTCTCTTGCACTAAACACTTCAAAAATACATTTGCAATTCCCTAAACCTGCCACACGCTGGGTCTTTGCATAAAGAGATCTCCTCTCTGAATGCATTTTCCTCCTTCTCCACCTGGAAAACTCCTCATCCTCCTAAATCTGTGAATGGGATCCTGACGAATCAGGAGGTGAGGATGGAGAGGTGAGAAGGGCAAAGGTCATGTGGGACCATTTTTTCCTAGATGGAGTTTCCAGGGATCTCTCTTTTCTGCAAATGGTGGAAAACCATGAAGAATTACAAGCCTGTTTCAGAGAGAGGCAGAGAGAGCCTCTTGCCATAGAGCCTGTGAAAGATTAATATTATATGTTGATGTATAATATAGAGAATGTGATAAGTCTGTCCATCTGAAGCCAGTCTGTGTTTAGAGCATTCGTGGTCTGCGGTAGAAATGAACTTTCCAGTATCAAGCCATGTCACCTCCACTGAAATGCTGAACCACTGTAATACTCAAGGTGCCCACTAGGGGCTGATCTCACACAACATTTCTTTACCTAAAACAGCAAGCTCTCCTTTCCCCCATTTCTGACTATTGACTTCTATCCAAACCATTCTCTCAGGCCTTAAAGTCCTTGAAATTCTTTCTTTAATTTGTGTCTAATGTCTGATAGCCCCAAATATGGTCAATTCTCCCTTGGGAAATGATGCATTTAGGACGGCTGGGCAGTGGTCCAGCTGGGGTTTATACAATCTCAGGGTCATCATTGAGCCTGAAGTTTTGTGCCCTTTGGTAGCTCAGACTAATCAGTCAGCTACAAAGCATGATTTATCCTTACCTGAATATGTTTTCACAGTATCCATGATGAGGAGTAAAAATCACCTTTTGAGTGAATGGAACTTGTGCATTCTACAGGAGGTATTCAGTTTTTTATTTTAAAAGAGGTTGGACTAGCTGAAAAAATACACAGGTAAAAGAATGAGGTTATGAAGGCCTACAGAAGCGAGGAGGCAGCTGGAGAGTTCCTCTATTTTTTTCCCTCCATTACTTTATTAATTTAAGTAAGTAGATAAGATATACAATAAAAAATGTTGCCAAAACATTTGACTTGGTGGATAGAGCATCGGCCTGTGGACTGAAGGGCCCCGGGTTCGATACTGGTCAAGGGCATGTACCTTGGTTGCGGGCACATCCCCAGTGGGAGGTGTGCAGGAGGCAGCTGGTCGATGTTTCTCTCTCTCATCGATGTTTCTGACTCTCTCTATCCCTCTCCCTTCCTCTCTGTAAAATATCAATGAAAATATATTTTTTTTAAAAAATGTTAATGCCAGGTGTTTTTGTTTGTTTGTTTGTTTTTTAATGGGGGGAGAGGGTAGTCCGAGGAGAATGAGAATCACTTGAGAAGTTTTTAAACTACCAATATACAGGCCTCACACCAGAGCAATTTTATCAGAATTCCTCAGTTGGAGTCCAGGTATGCATATTTTTAGAGAGAGTGGAAGGGAGGGGAGAAGGAGGGAGAGAGAGAGAGAAACATTGATGTGAGAGTGACACATCCATCAGCTGCCTCCCACACACATGCCGGCCTGGGCCAGGATCAGGCCTGCAACCCAGGTACATGCCCTTGATGGGGAACTGTACCTGGACCCTGTAATCATGGACTGACACTCTAACCACTGAGCAACCGTCCAGAGCAGTATGCATATTTTTTAACTAAATCTAGGCGATTCAAGGCACAAGAAGGATTGACAAGCACTTATTAGGCTTCTTCTGGCCTTAGGTACTTAATGAGCATTTGTTGAAATGAATTTGCAAAATGAGGAGTTTGAACAAAGATACCTTCTAACATTCATTCTAACTCTATAATGATAATTATGCAGCCAACTATAATACATTTTTGGACATGCAAAATAATCCCCCCAATCTAGGCCTTTTTTTGTACGAGAATTAATCTGGCATCTACCTGTTCAACATTCATGCAGACCAAGGGAATAATTCCACCACCCCTTGATAACCGTTGCAAGAGCCATGAGATAAATAAAGAATCACACACCACGGGACTAATATGGAAATTATCTGAGTTTGTGTTACACATATGGCATTGGTCCATCTCAGAGCCTTTTAGCTTATTTGGGTGCGTTGTCACAGTGGCTTAAAACTTGGCTGAAATGAAATCTTTTTGTTTCCTTCTACATGATGTCATTCAAACTTTACACTGTTAGCAACACGTAATCTCTTAACTGTCTAACAAGAAATGTGAGTTTGTCTACTAGAGTAAATGTGATCTGGAATTAAGGTCAGGCATAGTAGAACTGTGTCGTGACCTCTATCAATGACATCTGAGTGAGACAGAGGATACTTCCTTGGCAACACGGCAACTGATCCCGGGCAGGGGTAAATGGGCTCTTTCTTGGCCCAGGTCTGTGTAAGCACTTGTTCCCTTGCTGTATAGAAATGTGAAACTCTCTTCCATTTAGAATTTGGGAAGATTCAGTTAAATGACATTAGAAGCCATATCTTTTCAGAACTTGTATAGCCTTAATGCAGAGTCATTTTCTGTTGTTTTCTTTTTTTCTTTCAAAGAATACAGAAAGCCAACTGGATTGGGTAGTCAACTAAATTGTACACCTGGTAAAAGGTAGGCCCAGGAAAGCAGGCGGCAGGAAAAAAATTATTTAAAAAGCCAGCACCATCCATTTGTCTTTGAGAAGATAACAATTATTAAGAAGAAAGGCGAAGAGAAAGGTTCACCTTTTGAAATAAAAAGTAGGATATTTTCAGTTTGAGTAAAACATAGTTTTGAAAGCCAGTTTTTGTTTTCTGAATTATTTTCGTTCCCATGGGCGTATCTTAAGGAGAAACAAGGGAGGAAACTGGAATATTTAAGGTGGGGCATTTTCAGAATGGAAACCATTAATAGACCTGATGAGATGACAGTATTTACACAGGAAGAGTATCTTAATTGGTGGATTTAAGGCTCCACCCCTCCCACTCCTTCCCCTTCACACACACACACACACACACACACACACACACACACACACCAGCAGGGTGAGACTGTAAGGAGGATTAGGTCCCACAATTTTCTTTGTCTACAGAAATAGTCACGTATGAACATTTTCAACCCCAGACAACGGCCAGCAGTAGTCTGAGCTAAGACTTATTTTCTGCACATTGGAGATAAGGGGCAATACGCAGGTGGAGGGATAGTCACACACTATGTTCCTTCTAAGAGAGCATCAGGATCCACACAGTACCATCCTCAGGTAGCAAACCTTCAGTAGCAGGGCCTGTCAGGAGGGGGAGCCTGGCAGGTTCCATGGGCTCCTCAGAAAAAAGAATGACCAAGAGGACTCAAACTGTGACTTATGCAAGGGCCTGTATCTAAAGGGAAGGGTGAATCCTTGGGAGGATTTAAGATCCTGTAGGATTCTTTTAGGCAGATAACCCTGACTGGGGCTACAAAGAGTATGGGGTGCAAGATCGCTTGTGGACTCCATCCATGAAATGAACACGAAAGATTGTGATTATCTCCCAAATGTGAAAGAAACACAAAGCAGGTAACATTTTGCATTAAAGAAAATCCCAGAGGAAAATCTCTCCTTCTGTAACAGGGGGGGAAGATAGAAGACTTGACACCTAGATCCCACCACAATATGATTCCTGCAGCCCCACAACAGAAATAGAGTAAGCAACTGATTTTGTCTTGCTGTCAAATATTGACTTCTGATTCTAGAGAAGGATTACTTTAATAAAAGGATCCATTCTTTCAGCAAAAATGTGCTAAGTGGTTTCTTTGTGCAA
The DNA here is from genome assembly GCF_000327345.1 of Myotis davidii. Taxonomy (NCBI): domain Eukaryota; kingdom Metazoa; phylum Chordata; class Mammalia; order Chiroptera; family Vespertilionidae; genus Myotis; species Myotis davidii. The sequence continues at coordinate 7,433,167 of NW_006293700.1, read as the reverse complement.
GATACTAGACTACGTATCGGGGGATTCAGAGATGAATAAAGCAATAATTTACCGTCTAGTGGGGTTGAGAATCCAGGTACTTAATTCAATGCAACATTGACCACAATGGTAGGTACGAGATGATGCATGGGGCCAGTGGAAGGAAGTGGCTCTTCTGATTAAGGATTCTGGAGGCAAGCATGGAGCAGGTGGCGTTTTGTTGGGCTTTAACGCTTGGAGAGATCTGAAGGGATTGGATGGGGAAGGAGTGTTGACTGGCAAAGAATGAATGGCAGAGAGATGCCATGGAGGCCCAGGTACACCAAAATAAAAAGGATTAGCTAACACTCTTGCTGGAGTCTGAGGTCACTGATTTAATAACCAAAACGCCCCACCTAGAGGTGAGTTGTCCTTTTGTAGCTCATTAAAATGTTATGATATATTAATATTTCATGATCATAATATTGATATTTGTAATTAAAATCCTAATAAAATATATTTATATAGAGAGAATGGACCTAGTTTATTTTACATAGAACACCCCCCCCAAAAAAATTCTTTATATGATTAAATATTAAGTCAAGAAAAAAAATGTGGACTGGCTTAAATATTTAAAGAGATTGAGGTCACTTGTAGTTTCTTGCCAAGTGTAGAGCCATTGGATTCTAGAAAAAATGAGAAGCTGGTTGTTCATAATAATAAACCACAAAGTTAAAGATTTACCACATACTGCATTAAAAACCAATAGCTGGTACAAGCTGGTACCGTGTATTTCTGAAATGAGAAACTAGACACACCTGCTATTAGCAAATAATGACATGATACTGTGAAAGAACAGCCGGGAAAAACATTCCAGAGCTGCTTAGTCACGTCATTTCATCAGGCCAGAATTGTTTCTGGGCTCCGCAGAGAATTCTGAGGTACTTCGGAATTCTCTAGACCAGGAATTCTCAACAGGGGGCAATTCTGTCCCCAGGGAACATTTGGCAATGTCTGGAGACATTTTGGGTTGCCACAACTGGAGAAGTTATTACCAGCATTTCGTGGACAGGGGCCAGTTATGCTACCTGAAATGCATAGACAGCCCCCACCATCAAAAAGAGAACTACCTGGCCCAAAATGTCAACAGTACCGAGGTTGAGATCTCTCCTCTAGACTACAAACCATTTGACACAAAAATGAGTTCTCCAAAAGCATGCATCTCCAAATTCCTGACTCCGAATCCCACATCACTTCTGAAGATTTTCTGTACAACCATTGCCCAGAAAGCCACACCCACCCTAGTTCTGAAGTTGTCAAATGGAGAGCAGTGACCTGAATTTGATTTCTCATGTGACAATTTCCTGGTGGGAGAGTAGGGGGCAGAGGTTTTCTCACTGGTCCAAGATTGCCCAATAGCAAGTGAATTCCCAGAATTTCAAATGCAAATGCTAGAGGAAGTAGGCAAGTCATGAACATGAGTAATATGATCCAGGTCAGGGGGTAGTGGTGGCTGTGGGAATGTCAGACCTTCATCTAAAGTGTGCCCATGTGTTTCATGTGGGGTCATAAGTTCTAATTTTTCAAGAGAAACAGGAATTCTAAGTTTTATGTGAAACTGATGGGCAACCAATTCAAACAAACACATGAAAACCCATTGTGTAGGGCAACATCGACGGGCACATGCACTCAGTCCTCAGACCACCTGTGTGCAAACAACAGGGTATCCCTAAATCCTCTCACCTTTCACCTGTTCCACAGTGGAAGGTTCGATTAAGAGAAAAGTAAAGCAACCTTCTTACTAATATTCAAGTAACAATAATATCAAGTAATAATGTCATTAGTAATAATATTAATATTACTAAGTAATGTTGTTACTTAATGTCAATGTTATTAAGAAACTAGCGGCCTGGTGCATGGATTCGTGCACATTAAAAGAAAATTAATTGGAAGAAATATTTTAATATTGCTATTTGCCCTTTCTCTATAATAGAAGTGTCAACCAAATTCACGATTGACAATGACAGATCGAAACACAGGCGTGTGATTGGCACCAACGAGAGCTTTATATGTATCGTGCATGCATGAGTCAACGTTCCTTTTTAAATTGCCAGTGCGCATACGTATGGCTGGCTGGTCAGTCGGACGGTCAGATAGATGTATGGGGGTCACTTAGCCTTTTACCAGGTGTACTGGTTAATAATGCGGATTTTTTTAATAGAGTTACACATATGTTGATACATATGCAATCTGACATGTATGCTATTTTGTTGTATTGACAACAAGCTTCAAAACTTCATATGACAAATTTTCTGACGGTGTTAACATCACAGATATTTTTACACTTAAAAATGTTGAATTTTGTGCCAAAAAAAGAGCATTTGCAGGAAGTTTTAATTCATTATTTTGAAGAAAAGTGCTGCTGAAAGTTATCATATACTTCACTTGGGGAAGCTTATGGTGAACATGCTCTGCCGGGGGTCTTAATCCAGCATCTAGAAGCATTCAGGAATCTGGAAAAGGGGCTGTGCATAAATTTGTGGGAAACTGATATAGGGTTAAGCCACGTACTGACCTGTTGGCAAAGCCACAAACAAGCCCCAGCTTAGAGGGCATAGACCTCTTAGCATAATTAGGCTTGACCTTATGAAACTCCCTAGATCTTATCTGGGTAGCTAATGGGCTGTGGGAGATGCAGCAAGTGCTGCCAAAACAAGTGAAACTCACAAGACC